>NW_026067904.1:9277439-9298852 GCF_014885135.2 Alexandromys fortis | reverse complement strand
AAATAAAAAAAGAATTTTTAATTTTCTTAGAGGTAAATTAATGAATATTATTTAAAAAGAAAATTCCAGTGGCAACTGGGACAGAATCTAACTAAACACTTGTTACTAAGTGGGATGGATAAGCGTGATTGAAAGTCCTCAGTCGCTCCAGGCCAGGAGTCCATCAATAGGAAATTGTGGGGCTCTACCATCTACATCATTTCTGCAACATTAACTGATTGGCAGGCAATGTGCCAAACATTTCAAACTTAAACCTCACAAAAACCGTGCCAGGTAGAAACTGTTGTTACCCGCATTATGCAGCGGGGGAAAAAGAGGATTACATGATCAAATGTCCAGCTCTTTAAGGTAAGTTCTGCTTTGATTCCAGTTCTAAACTACCCTTACTGCGGATACCGAGAGTAGAAAAACAGGGAAGGGCAGACATTCGAGTAGATACAACAAAGTGCAAATTCATGGTGGCCTTAATATGTGTGAGCGTGTGTGTGTGTGTGTGTGTGTGTGTGTGTGTGTGTGTGTGTGAGAGAGAGAGAGAGAGAGAGAGAGAGAGAGAGAGAGAGAGAGAAACACGCACTGATATGTTCCTATGTAAAACAGTATGTGAGAGAATTGTGTATTCCATGGTTTAGGTTTGTGCATTTGCCTGCTTTCCTGTTTTTACCTGTGAGTGTGGGAAGGTGATTGGATTTGGTATAGCATGTATAAAGCATTTTCCCCATGACTCTGTGCGTTGCCTCTCCCTGCTTCAACTCCTCCACTTTCTCTTGATCTCTCTCCAGGGTCTCATGTATCTCAGGCTGGTCTTGAACTCCATGTAGTCAAGGATGCTCTTAAATGTCTGATTCTTTTATCTTCTCCAGAGTTTGGGATTGCAAACACATACCACCGTGACTGGTTTATGTGGTGCTGGAGATCCAACCCTGTGCTGTGTACATGTTAGGCAAGTACTCTCCCAACTGCGCTACATCCCCAGCCTCCTCCTGCCCTATCTTGTCTCTTTATCAGAAATTTTGGATAAGAAGAACTGCCTTGGTGATGATTATACTTTGATAATATCTGTAAGCAAGAGAAGAGGGTGTGGAAGCGTTGTGTTGTCACTAAGTTTCTGTTATTCTGAGAGAGATTCTTCCGAGGGGGACCCGGTAACAAAGGCCGTCTGACACAGGCCACAGTGATAAGTCAATGCACAGCCATGCGTAGTGCAGAAAGCTCCTGCAGGCAGCTCAGTGCGGTCAGTGAGCTTCATCTTGGTTCATTAATTTTTGAAGGGACTGTTCTTCGCATAAATGAAAGACATGCAGATTTTCTCAAAGGTTCTTTGAAGAAGTTTCTTAGGTCTTAGAAAGAAGAATTAAAGATAAGAACCTCAGTGGACGCCTTGATTCTGTGGGGTTGGACTGCATTTTAGGCAGTCTGCAGAGCCACACACAGTATTGGGAGACCTGGTATATGATTGCTTGGCTTTCTACTGGACTGAGATCCACAGAAGGATCCCATTGAGCATCCAGAAGATCTCCCGCCTAGACAGTACAATCAATTTAACAATGATCCCAAGGTTGGAATCACAGGTTGCGGCTTGAGGCAATCATAGGTATGGGTTAGTAAACTTCAACACACTGTTGTCTAAGGAAAAAAGGAAACATCCAAATAGCTTGCAGTTCATTAAACCAATATATTCCCCACGAGCCTCTGGGTGGCTTCCCCAGGAAGCAAAGGATAAAGGGAAGGTGCTAAGCCCAGTTTATTAGGGTTTTGTGTATTATATTATTTCTTCTCTGGAGCATCCCCTAAGGAAGACATTTAGTTTTCATTTTTGTAGAATCTTCTGGGGCTCATGTAGCTTATCCCAGAATATTTTATTAGTATGTGGCAGAGCTGGGGTTTGAACTCATGAGCCCTTGGTCACCCTTGATTTCTGTTATATAAAATTCCAAGGGGTCTCTTCTTTCTATGAATCATATCTCTGGCAGAACATAAACCATAAAACACAGTTTTGAATTTTGGGGTGTTTTATCTGATGTAATTAAGGAAATTTCAAATGCAGAAAGATTCAGTGCCATAGTGTTAAGTTCCCTATACTAGGATTAAAAAACAACTGAGCTGTTATATCTGAGGATGTTGACTTCTTCATCTGGGAGACAAGGTGGTCAGTATGAGTGTTGTCTAAATCTTTTAGCCAAGACTAAGCTTTAACAGCGAGAATGACTGGCATGCTTACTCTTCTTTGTTAATGGGATCATTTCGAAAGAAGCATCGCTGTGTGTATCTGTGAAGATGTTTCCAGAGAGGTTTAGCGGAGCAGGGACGATCCACTTTGACAGTGGGAAGCACCATTCCATGGGCTGGGACTTAGATGGAATAGAGAAAAAAATAAAAAGAAATGTGTTGGCTAGTTTTTTTTTTTTTTTTTTTTTTTTTTTTTTTGTCAACTTGACACAGGCTAGAATTGGGCTAGAGGAAGCTTTAATTGAAAAAATACTTCTATAAGATCACATTGTAGACAAGCCTGTAGTGCATTTTCTTAAGAGTGATCGATGTGGGAGGGCCCAGTCCATTACGGGTGAGGTTACTCCTGGACTGGTGGTCCTTGATTCTATAGGAAAGCAGACTGAACAAGCCATGGAGGATAAGCCAGTAAGCCCTTTCATGACTTTTGCATCAGTTCCTGCCTCCAGATTCCAGGCCTGCTTGGTGTCGAAGTATAATCTAAATAAACCCTTTCCTCCCCAAATTGCTTTTGGTCATGGAGTTTCATTTTAGCAACAGAAACCCTAACAAGGACAGAGGAGAAAGTGAGAATTCTTCCTGACTGGGGCATAGTGTGACCAGCCACCTCCTGGTCCCACTACTGTGCCTCCCCATGGTGGACTTCATTTCTTTGAACTAGGATCCAAAGTAAGTTCTTCCTTCTTCAAGTTGCTTTGGTCAGCTATCTGATCCCAGTGATGGGAAAAGTAATTAATACAATGATTTTGCTTCACTTCTGAATGAACTTAGTCTATAGCACCGAGCTAGATAGAAAGTGGACATGGGCATGCACTAAATACTTAATGGAGTTACTGTCATTAATTCATGTGACTTTTTAAACCAACGAATGATTAAACACCAGTACTCGAAGCATCAATGAGCACATAGTTGCTAATATTCCTCTTTCTGGAGTCCAGGTACCACCCCTCCCCCTATTTTACCTGGGATGAATATGGGCTTTGTGACTATTATTTGCAGCAGATTTCTGATTTACTGTGCTAAGAAAAGGGAGCCAGGGAACCTTCTAACCCTGCTGAAAGCCACCCACAAACACATTGTAGTCAATATCAATTTTCCAATGTGTTATTGATTTGAAGAGGCATTTATTTCAAAACAAACAGTGGTTTTCTTTGGTAATTTCCATATTGTGGACACAACTGCATTTTTGCTGACCTCCTTGTTGTCAAATATTATTGACTACCTATAGAAATAAAGAGAACTTATTTTATGGGTATACTTATTGAACTGAGCTGAGAGCAGGAGAATAGGGAATCATAAGAGGGAGAATTAGTAACTGTCTTCATCCCAATCTTGCTGCTTGGTCTGAACTTAATATATAAAATTTCACTTCTTAACCCACTGAGTCCCCTCTCTAGTTTTAAGGTTTTCCCCTTGTTTCTAGCACATACACAAATTAATAGCATTTGTCTGTAGCCTCTATTGAAAACCTATTGAGGGGGTTATGATATGGAACCTACCCGTTAAGCATTCACTCGCTCATCAAACATGTATAAGAAGCTCCAGTGTGAACAAGAAAAGCGGAGGTCAAGGTCAAATGAATAAGTGGGGAAAGAGGCAGCCTCTGAGATGAGCCCCTCCTTGTAAGCAGGGTGAACCTCAAGGCAAGATGAAGCAAGGGAGGCTGAGTGTCCAGGAAGTCTACAGTGCCCATGTCCAATTGAGGTGGCTATATGTAGCCTAGGGACCTTGTCTCATTCTTTCTGTAGCCCACCTCTTCTCACAGTACCCTTTCTCCTGCCAGGCCCATCTTTTCTGGTTATCATTGCTAGATTGACAGCTCTTGAATATATTCCACATCTCGTTTGTTCATTCTAAATTTGTTCTTGGCTCAGTGGCTTGCAAGTACTTCAAATCCAGCTTCTCTAAAACAATGCTCAGTAGGCACAAAGGAGGGCCTAGTAATCCGTGCATCGACCTTCACCCAACAGTGCCTGAAAGGAACCCCGAGATTGACCTGCGGTTGCTTGCTCTGAATTCCTCATCTTGTCAGTTAGTGACAGAAAACCTTTCAAAGTAGTCCTCAATTATATTTGTAGCTAGTTATATTTTTATTACAGTATAACATACATGCGACGTAAGTGTTGGGGGAGGAATGTGCTCAGAATATATTATCCACTTGGCATGAAAATGGCCTTGTATAGTAATAGTAATCAGAGCTTTCATATGTGTACAATATGCTCAGGAATTCTCTTAAAAGTAGAATGTATCTGTTAAGCATCCATTCACTCATCCCACACCCACAAGAAGCTCCAGTGTGAGTGTGAAAAGTGGAGGTAAAGGTCTAATGGATAAGTGGGGGAATGAGACAGGCTCCGAGATTAGTGTTTCCTTCTGAGCAGGACGGACCCCAAGGCAAGATGGAGCAATGAAGGCTGAGTGTCATCTGAAAAGTCTGCACTGCTCATGTCCTTGCAAAAAATTTCTATGTTAAAAACTTTTCCTACTACCGACATCTCAGCCAACAAACCTGAGGGCTGTGAATCTTTTGCCTTCTAACATGAGTGATTAAACTCATTTTATTTTAGATTTTGTCTGAATGGACTAATACTGTACACTCACTTTGTGCTGGCTTTTTTTTTCTCTCAGTGCCGTGCTGGTGAAACGCAGCCACGCTGTGATACGCTATCATGTCTTCCTTCCTCAGTGCCTTGGAGTGTTCTTAATTCATAGCAAGAGTGTTTTAATGTAAAGTTTGTATCTCCATGAGGCCATTTGAAGAGATATTGAATAAGGTCAGCTTGTCGGAAGCTTCCTTTTGTACAGAGCATCTTTGAAAGCAGGGCACATCTGTTTGTGATATTTGAAGTGCACCAATAAGGAAGTAAAGCTACTCGGGGGAGAACCAGACAGCTGAGAAGCTAGAAAAAGTGAGAGCCAAACTTCTTCCACTTCCAGAGTCTGTGCTCTTGGATGTGGTTTTGAAAGGAAAGTCATGCTTCAATTAATAACAGACAACAAAGACCAATGTGGTGAGAACAGAGAGGATGATATGATCAAATGCCAAGGAATGACTGACAGCTGCAGAAACACCCTGTGAGCCGCAGTGATTTCTCTTGCCTTCTGACTTTATTCACCCAGCGAATAGCATTTCATCACAGTTTATCAACGGGACACAGTTCCACTCAGATCATCCTGTCAGTGGCTGGAAGCCACTTCAAATCATTTTGCCCATACGAATAAATCAGCCATTGATTATTATTTTTTTCCATTTGGCATCAAACAGGATGGTCAAATACCTAGAAAAAAAAAAAAAAGGAAAGAAGGGGGAGGGTTTCTGTGCTGACAAAGCCTGTTTGGGAAATGTAGTTTATGTGGGTTACTGGAGAGCTATTACCGAAATGAGGAAAAATAAACACATTTAAAACTGAAAGTGAAGAGAAACGAAAACAACACAGGCAGCGGACGGAAGCGCAGCCACTCACTCCTCCTCAGAGAAGCAGCAGTGTTTCCTGGCTTTGTTTGTGCGGCTTCATCGATGAAGATGTCTTTTTCTATTCTTTGAATCTATGAATGTTTTTGAAAGAAAATGAAACTCTAGGATATGGAAAAATCTAGAAGAGGATGCATCGTTCTTCAAAGAGAAGCTGTACCGGGGGTGCCAGTTAGGAAAGAGGATACACTATCTCTCTGGCTTGACTTGAAGCTACTGCCTGCTGTCAAATCTGCATCCTGCCAGAAAACATTCCTCCAGATCCTTTGGGTGTGTTCATTACTGAGGAAGGAATTTGATTTCCAAATTTAAGCTTGTGTGTGTGTGTGTGTGTGTGTGTGTGTGCCTGAAGGTGCATGTGAGTGTGCGTGCGTATGTGTGTGCAGGCCTAACGACAACCTCAGGTGTCAACTACCATATATTTTTGAGACAAGGTCTCTTATTGGTCTGAATCTCATGGATTTAGCTAGGCCAGCAGGCCAGCAAATCCCAGGGATCCACCTTTCTCCATTCCACAGGGCTAAGTCTAAAAGAAAACAGTGTCATCATACCCAGCACATTTTTTTTACACATTCCTCAAATTTCTATTTTTTGTTTATAGGTGTTTTTCCTGCATGTATGTATATGCACCACACCAAGTGCATGCCTGGTGCCTGTAGCGGTTGCAAGAGGAAACAAATTTCCTGGAAATGAAGTTGCAGGCGGTTGTGAGCTGCCACGTGATACTGAGAGTCAATCCTGGACTCACTGGGAGAGCAGCCAGTACTCTCAGCCGCCGGGCTATCTCTCCAGCCTTTGATGATGGGCCCTGCTAGCTACTGCAAGGGAAGGGCCCATGTTTTCCGCCTGATTATTTATTTATTTGTTTATTATTTTATGTTCATATGAGTGTTAGATGTTTGCACGCATGTGTTCTTGTGTGTGAGTGTATATATGTATATGAGTTGTCATGCATGTTTGAGAGTGTGAGTATGGGCATGCAAATGCCACAAAAGTCAGATGACAGTCTTCGATGTCCACCTTCACTTCCAACCATGTTTGAGAAAGGGGGGGGGTGTCTCTTGCTGGTCATTGTTGTGTACACCAAGTTAGCTAGCCTATGAGCTTCTGGGAGTTTTCTGATCTCCATCTCTTTCTTCCTTTAGGGTTATGGGGAATCACAGATATATGATGGGGGAGATTTTTTGTGGATAACCCAAGCATTTCCACCTAAATAAAGGTTCTGAGAAAACGATGGCTATCTTTAAAGTGACACCCTTTTCTTAATATTAAAAGCAGTGCTTATTCATTAAACTAGAAAACAAACACCCGGGAAGATGTAAGAGGAAACAGCACATCTACATTGCCACCAAGTAGCTACGTAGACAACATGTGGTGAGGTCATTTTCTCTTTTTCTCCTTCTCTTCTTTCCTCCTGCCTTCCTTCCTTTCCTTCTTTGCTTTCTCCTATGCTTTGCCATATATTTTATTTTAGTTTACAAATTTAAACTCATATTTATGCTGTTCATGGTGACGTTATATACTAAGGTTTTTCAATTTAATATATTGTGAGCATCTTTGTTAAAAATCTTGGAAACATATTAACCAAAGTCTTGTTTCCAGGGCATGAGCGCTGCTCTTTGTTAATATTTAAATGAGACATACAGCATTTGTGAGCACACTAATACGCATATCTTGGGGCACATTTCAAATTATTTCCCTTAAAATATTGCTGAAAGTTGTTTTTAAAACTTTCTAATATACTCCAGAAAGTCTGAATCAATTTAATCTCCCATTTATAATATTTGGGGGTCCACATTCCCAGCGCAACATGGTTAGTGCTGGAGATGGTAATTTTAAACAGCAGGAAAGTAGTCTTCTGAAGGAAGAATAATGAATGCATTCTTATTGCCAGTGCTTATGATCTCTTTCTGTTTTGTAAGTTGTCAGCTTATATCCTAATGATCTATAAATGCTCTCTCTCAGAGTTTTGATATAGACTATGCATATTTATTCAGATGTTTCTTTTTGCTTAAAAATCATGGATTTTTACTGGCAAGTTGCTATTTCTGATACTATGTTTAAAGAATTAACTGTTAACGAGTCTTCCTTGCATTTCAGAATAACACAGTCTCCCACCTCCCATCCCCGCCTTCCTTTCTTTCTTAGTGGGCCCATACCTGTGTGGATAGGGCAGGGCAGAAATCTGATGTTTTCCTTCTCAGCTTTATAATCAGTCGCCTAAGAGGTGTTTAATAACACTCTTTTGTTCTTTTGATTTTAAACATGATCTTGGTTAAATCCTGAATTATAATTTGTAGTAGAGACCATGTCTATGAGCAGATCTCCATGCTATCAGTCCATTTGACAAGTATTTCTTGGACATTGGTTTCTAAGACTTAAAAAATGGCTAATGTCATCTGGTAGTGTTACTCTCTTTTGGCCACTCTTTTCTTAGTCAGGTTTCTTTCCTTCTTTATCTTGATTGGTATATTTTTTTTCCAAGATTATTTTGTAACTCTGGCTAACTGAAAATTATGACTTATTTGGGAGGAAATACTCATAATATTTGGTCTTTCTGGGAAAAAAAACCCTACCATTCAGGAAATGTTCTAACTTACTCAAGACTCTTTGGGTCTTCAGTTGCGTGAGTGGTCTTCATATATTCCTGCAGCTATTTCTGGACAGTTCACGTATTTGCTGTCTTTGAAGAAAGTCGTTGTGTAGTGGATGTGTTTGTATATTTGGTCACTAATATTTTGATTGCTACTTTGTATATTCCCCCCCATTCTTTTCAAATGTATGTATGATCTATTTCTTGTGTTGGTTTGTGTTGCCAGAATTTCCAATACTGTACAGAGGCAATAAGGTGTCACGTGATTTGTATCCCCACTGAATAATACAATCTCCCAGAGTTTCCTTGCATGACAGATGCCCAAATGTAAGCATAGAGGTCTTTAAAAGACAAAAGATTTTCTTCATATATGTATCTACATTCATGCATAAAGTATTTTTAACCAGATATAATCTTTTATGAAAATACTTTTTAAATTACTTACTTATTTTTATTGATTTTACAACCTAACTGCTTTTTCCCCTCCCTCTCTTCCCAGCTCCTCCTCCCCTCATCTCCCCTCTGCACCCCCTCTCCACCATCCACCCCTCCCTGTTTCTGTTTAGAGTAGGGCGGGCCTCCCATGGACAGTAACCAAACATGGCATATTGATTTAAAGGTTGGCAATGCAATTCCCGTATGAGGATAAGGCTCCCAAAAGCCATCAAAAGAGTCAGAGGTAGCCCCCGATCCCACTGTCAGGAGTTTTACAAGAACACCAAGTTACACAGCTGTCTGTCCCATATATGCATATGGCCTTGATCAGTTTTATGCAAACTTCCTGGTTGTCAGTTCAGTCTCTTTGAGCCCAGGTAAGTTGATTCTGTGATTTTTTTTTTTTTTGTGGTATCTTGACCCCTCTGGTATTTACAGCCCTTACTCCCCCTCTTCCACAGGATTCCCTGAGGTCCACCTAATGTTTGGCTGTGCGTCTCTGCATTTGTTTTATGAAAAAATTTTAATTAAAATACTTCTTGACAAATCAATAACGTACTTTTCTGTTGTTGAAACAGAAGTGATGCTTATTTTAGAAAGTCATGTTTATCTGTTTCTGCTTGCTTGTATCAGTTTCTGTGTATCTGTATTTGCATCGATAGCATAGTTGGGACTTTTCCACTTGTGCTATGATAACTGGTGTCTGGAGAGTGTATAAATGTGTGTGTGTGTGTGTGTGTGTATGTGTGTGGGAGAGTGTATAAATGTGTGTGTGTGTGTGTGTGTGTGTGTGTGTATGTGTGTGTAAGACACATGTTCATGCTTTCTCCACCAGTTTTAAATATAGGGTTGTGAAGAACAACCTAGAAATAATCTATTACAACAGATTCTGGTGATGAACTACAGAAATTATTTCTGAAAGTATATGCAGCTGGGGGCTGTGTTGATGTCCCACCAAAAGCCATGCAGATATCTGTGATCTATGTTGCCAATGTCCATGGGCCAGGCTGCATCTGTGGACTGTGTTGGTGTCCTGCTACTTGAGACCACGTTGAGGTCCATGGCAGTTGATGATGCTGAAGGCCAGGTCTGTGGTCCATTATGTTGCTGACTGCAAAAGACAAGAAAGCTTCTTCTGCAGTGTGACTACAGAGTCACAGTCGAGAAAGAGAGACATAGAGAGCTTCTGTGACAATCTCACTGGCCCCCTGTCTAAAAACAAAACAAAACAAAACACCTAGACAGGAAGCCATGGAAGAGAATTCTTAAAAATCGTGATAAAAATACTGAATTATAACTCTCCACAATGTAGTGATAGGGCGAGCAGGCCTGCTTTTTTGTCCCTCCCAGCTCCTACACAGCTAGCTTAACACCCAAAATAATTACATGGAAACTGTATTCTTTTAGACACTGCCTGGCCCATTATCTCTAGCCTCTTACTTGCTAACTCTCACATCTTGATTAACCCATTTCTAATAATCTGTGTAGCACCACAAGGTGGTGGCTTACTGGGAAAGATTCAGCATGTCTGACCTGGTGGCTGGCTCCATTGCATCTGACCTCACTTGCTTCTTCCTCCCAGCATTCTATTCTGTCTTCCCTGCCTACCTAATTTTCTGTCCTATCAAAGGGCCAAGGCAGTTTCTTTATTAACCAATGAAAGTAACACATAGACAAATAACCCTCCTCCCTCACCACAATAGTAGGCCACTGATGTGGTTGGGGTGGGAAGGACTCACTTTTCTTTAACGGGCTTGCCACTAGGAGTTTGACCATGCTCCAGTGCTTATATATAAACAACACAAATTAGACTTATTTTCTTTTTTCCTTTTTTAAATTCTCTTTTTGTCAGGAGGATACAAGGGTGGAGGTGTAGACCTGGGAGGACTGGGAAGTAAGAGCGATTGGGGTGCATTATATGAAACTCTCAAATAATCAATAAAATAAAATGTTTAAAAATGGACTTTGGTGGGGGGCAAGGTACTGCACACTTTCTATCCTAGAACCTGGAAGCAGCAGCAGGTCAATCTCTGTGAGCTCCAGGCCAGCCAGGCCTGTATGAACAAAAATCAAGTGAATTCTAGTACATTTTACTTAGCATGAGAGTTATTTATTCCTTGAGAGATTCCGAGAACTTGCATATTCATCTGTGACATTTATGAGATGATAAATATTTACATTTTGGAATTTTTCTTGGTGTTTTTGATTAGTTCAGATAATCTTACCCTTGTAAAGTTTTGATGCATTTAGTTTTCCTTAAAAATTAAAAAAAATTACCCATTTTATCTTGTATTTTTTAAAAGAAGAGCTTCTGCATAATTTTGCTTCCTCATTTTTAATTATTTTGATTTTTACTGTTTATACACACATACAACACTCACCCACATGTATTTGTTAGCTACTCATGTACTGGGCTTTATTTCTAATGAACTATTTCTAAGATTTTTCAGTTTTCTTTTTATTTAGTTCATATTTTTAAATGAATTTTTGATCTATTTTATTTTTCTTCTGAAAACCAACTTTGATTATTTATCTTTTTATTTTAAAAAAGATTTTATTTTTATTTTAATTTCTCTGCATAAGTGTGTTTGAGTATGGGTTTATCATTGTGAGTGCAGAATTTCACAAAGCTAGCAGAGATCATCAGAGGCCCTAGAGCTGGAGTTACAGGCAGTTGTGAGCTACCCAACATGGGTGCTGAGGATGGAAGTCCAGCTCTCTGTGTGAGAGGTCTGCATTCTGCACTGCTGGGCCATCTCTTCAGTTCTTGTTCACTTGTTTGTATATTTAATAATTTTATAGGCAATTAAGCTCCAAATTTTAACATGGAAAGCTGTTTGTTTGTAACACAGACGTTTTGCCCATAATTTCTGCTTATTATAACTTGTAAATAGTCATTTAAAAAGGGTTCACACCAGTATTTAGCAAAACTTTCAGTTTTGTAGGCAGTTCTGTCTTCTTGCTTCTTGTTTAATCAGATTTATGGTATGGTTTGACATAGGATCATTTTGCAGGGCTCTGGCATCTAGTGTGAGAGACATGTCTGCAATGGGATCCTGTGTAAAATTCAGTCTGGAGGATATAGGAAGCAGACAGTGGAGCAACTACTGCGGAAGGGAATGCTTCCTCTGAGGAGGGCACATGTCTCCACTGTCACTCAATACCTGACATGGGATTCAAGGCTGCAAGACAAAACCTTATTGGGGAAGAAATGCTTAAGCCCTCAGTGTCAAGAAGTTGACTCTCATGGACCAAGCAAAAACAGAGAAGGGAGGGTGGCTGGAGGGACTCTGGTGGCCAGACTTGTGTAAAGTTGATGCATCTGTTGGAAGGATAATGGCTTGCTTCTTTCCTTTTAATGAACTTTTTAGCTTAGCCTATCTTACCTTCTGCTCAAGGCTATGGGGCACGAGAGAAATGTCTCTTTTGGACGTATACAGAAAAGCCAATGAGGCCTCTGTCCAGCAGGTGGAAGGTCAACTGACCCATGCAAAATGGCAGTCATGTAGTTGTAGGATTCCTGAGGAAATTCCCCTGGGTCAGGTCCTTCCTTTGGTGAGGAAGCTGTGCATATAAGGAGCCTTCGGGCTGCAAGGAGCATCAAAGAGGCACCTGGAAGAACATAAGTCTGCCTGTGCAAGTGGGTGCTCACAGTGGTCCTTACTGGAGCCAATGGGATTTTAATAGTAAATAAAACTGACCAGTTTAGAAAAAAAATGAATTTGGAGTATTAATTATGTTATTTTAGAGTTTTCCATCTTTTTTTGACAATGTGACCAGTCAAAACCTGGAAGAACTGTGGACAGATATTCTGTGACTATGTGTGGTCCTCAGTCATCTTTGTTTGTTGGAGATTTGGCTATGATTTGTTGATGAAGGCATGTGTGTGTAGATATTAATTGTGGATCACTTTCATAATCCATCTGAATGCCGCTTGGCCTACTTAGTGCTGTGTTTACAGTCTCTATCCTAATTTCTTTTTTGTGTGCATACATCTTGGCTAAGCATTAACCTTTATTCCTGACCCTGTGTGAGTAGCAGCATGTGTGTTTTGAGTTTTGACCAAACATAAAAAAGCCTTTGTCTACTAATGAGGGAGTCAATCACACTGATGGCGATTTTCTGAATCGGCGCTCACAGCGGACACCATTCTTCCATTGCTTCCAGGGGGCGTCCTTCTTTCATTGCCTGTAGTGGACGTTCTTCCTTCTTCCATTGCCTGCAGTGGATGTCCTTCCTTCTTCCATTGCCTGTAGTGGACGTCCTTCCTTCTTCCATTGCCTGCAGTGGATGTCCTTCCTTCTTCCATTGCCTGTAGTGGACATCCTTCCTTCTTGCATTGCCTGTAGTGGACGTCCATCCTTCTTGCATTGCCTGTAGTGGACGTCCATCCTTCTTGCATTGCCTGTAGTGGACATCCTTCCTTCTTCCATTGCCTGTGTTTGTTCCCTACTGCTCTGTTTCAGGGAAACCAGCATTTTCAGGGATCCTCGCAAGCATACCAGGAGGAACTAACTCCATTCCAGTTCCCAGTTCTGCCCCATTCTGTATCAGTGTTTATCAGTGTTTAGCTTTATAATAGTCAGGGAACTCAATAACGAATACAACATCGAGAAAGGAAAAGCTCTGCAGATTATTATTATTATTATTGTTATTTATTTGGACAATGTTTCTCTGTGTAACATTTTTGAGACGGTTTCTCTGTGTAACAGTTCTGTTGTTCCTGAACTCGCTTTGTAGACCAGACTGGCCTTGAACTCACAGAGATCTGCCTGCTTCTGCCTCCCAATTGCTGGGATTAAAGGCGTGTGCCATCACTGCCCATCTGGAGATTCTTAGGAAAGCCGTAGGAAATGATAGTCTCATACTTGTTCTGTCTTATTGCATCTGGATTCCACCCCTGGAAGTGTGGTTGGTAACTGTGTGCTGCCTGTGTCTGCGAATGGATTCCTCACATGATGGCAGAGAAAGAACCTGTGGTTCTTGATGCTCAGGTCTAAATCGGAATATCTTCATCACTCTTGTGCCCAAGGCTTGGGGAACATCTCAGAAGAGGAGGTGAAAAGAATTTAAATGATGAGAAACTCTGAACTCATGAACAAGACCTACATAAGATCAAGATAGCCAAAATTACAGTACGGGGGGGAAGTGCTATCCAGGATCACCCCTTAATGAGAAGCATGTAGCCCATGATAGGTTTTTGTTTGAGGATGTGGTAATTTGTAGGTTTCCCATGCTCCACTGGTTGGCCCCACAACCACACTCATATGGGTAGCAATTGGCTTTAGTAGGGTTATTGGAGACAAAGAGAGAGATGGAGCAGAGACAGTGTGTGGGGTTATGGGGGAACTGGAATGAAGAAAGGGGGTAAATTTGACCATATTTTCTTGTATAATTATACTCTCAAAAGTAAAGACAATAAAAGACTGGGCAGTTGTTTATTGTTATTTGCATCATTTAAATGAGAATTCCAGTTAGCACACCTCCCCAGCACAATGTGTTCACATTATCTCTACTTCTATTTCCTGTTTTTTTTTTTTTTGTGTGTGTATTGTTTTTATTTGATTTTTGGTTGCCTACCACTCATATACATGTGATGTTCTATTTGCTGTTGTTTTCTCTTGTGAACTCTTATGCATAATTGAATTTTCCATCTTTTTTTTTTGGAAACAAAGTCTCACAATATTGTTCAGACTTGTCCTCAAATTTATAAACTTCTTACCTCAGTCTCCTAAGCATTGGAGTGATGGGCCTGAACACCTTGCTTAGGAAGCATCTGGATTTTACTTCTACTAAAATCTCAGCAGCTTGCTGGGTGGATGAGCCACTATGTTTATAGAGACCAAAGCCACAGAAAGCACATGAAGCTTCTCATTTGTATCAGGCAACCTCGCTAAGCAACATGTTCCCTCATTCAATTAGTCTTCACGGAGTCTCCCAAGCACCGGATAGAAGTTAGAGTATCTTTCCCAGGAGCAGGTGAACCTGTCAGGCCCTGTGTAGAAGATAAGGAAATAAGTGCAGTTTTACCTCAGCTCCTGCTTTTAGCTCTCATTCACTTCCTGTTTTTTTTTTTTTTGCGGTTATTGGGGAAATTTCAGACCTAGCAAATTAATAATTAATATTTTTACATTATTCATATTCTTTCAACTAAAACTATTTTCATTTTGTCTTGAACCCACTTTCCTTTAGCCATTTAGATTCAGCTCTGTGTTTAAATGCTTCTGAAACTCACCACCATTCCCTTTGACCCTTTACATTTTATTCTTAATTATTTACCCTAATTTATTATTGCATTAACGAGTATGTTTTTTGGTCAGTTTCATTCACCATTTTCATACATGAATCATGCTGTCTGTAGAATTTATGAGGAAAATAGTGTAAGTATCCCTTTTGTGTTTTTGAGTATTTAGTACTTTGTACGCTGCCTGGTCTTCTCCTTTACTTTTCTTGCCCCCAGTGATATTGTTGTTTATTAGTTTGTTTAGTCCAAAGTTTGATAGTGACTTTTTCTTTACCCAATTAATTGTCATTGCACAAGTAACTTCTGAAAATATCCTCCTTCTGAACATTAAAAAATATGGATTTAAAGAAATTCTGTTTGATCAACCTGCCAGAACTGCCTTTACCCAGATATTAAGGCAGATATAAAAGTTTTGTATAATCTTTACACAGTATAATCTATTAGTTTGTACATACCACACACATGTACACACACTCACACAGGAGAAGATAACAATCTCACAACTCTATGATAGTGTGAATGCAGCCTTGTAATCATTCTGGATTTTACTTTTAAGTACACTGTTAAATGCATTGCTAGAGAACCACAACACGTGAGCGCACAATAAGCACTGGGTCAGCCGTATCTATTTGCCCAGCTGGAGGCTAAGGTAAGTGATCTGGTCCTGTTCAAGATGGGATAAGCTGAGTCACAATGTTGGGTTGGCTTGTTATATTAAATGCATTTTTATATTTTGATGCTTTCAGTTTACAAAACATTTATTTGTCATGAGTATCCTTCTAGGAGAAGATGATGAACACCTACTCCTTTAACTACAGACTACCATAACTATAATATTATACAGGTGAAAGGGAGCCTGAGAACACACATGGAATGCATCAGCAGTAAATCCTGTGGGTCAAAGAAGGAGAGGTCCTTAGTAAACAGTATTTAAGAAAGAAAACACCTCAAGAATAGGTAGTGCCAATATTCCTCAAATTATTCTACAAAATAGAAACAAAAGAAATATTGTCCGATTTGTTTATGAGGCCACAGTTACGTTGATACCCAAACCATATCATATAAAGACCCAACAAAGGAAGAAAACTGCAGACTAGTTTCCCTTATGAACACGGATGCAAAAATAGTCAATAAAATACTTGCAAACCGAATTAAAGAACACGTCTAAAAGATCATCCACCATGATCAAGTAGACTTCATCCCAGACTTTCAGGGATGGTTCAACATATGAAAATCAGTAAATGTAGTCCACCATATAAACAAGATGAAAAAGAAAAAAAAAACCCACATGATCATTATTACTGCTTGGTACTTTTTGTTCTCACCCTATTTCCTTTCCTTTCTTTTCTTATTTTATTTCTTTTTTATCTGAAGACCAGGTTGACCTCAAACTCACAGATTCTCCTGCCTCTGCCTTCTGAGTGCTGGGATTAGAGGGGTACACTATCACTGCCCGGCTTGCATCCTATTTTCTACAGTTCCCCCTCCCCCAGTGGGGCTTTGGGAAAAAGTAAATTTTTATATTTACAAAAGTGTTGGTGTTTTTTTTTTTTCCAACTTAGCACATACTAGAACCATCTGGGAAAAGAACACTTCAGTTAAAAAATTCCTTCATCAGACTGAGGTGTAAGCAAGTCTGTGGGACATTTCCTTATTAATGATTGATGTTGGAGATCCCAGTCCACTGTGGGTGGTGACACTCCTGGGTTGGTGATCCTGGGTTATATCAGAAAGCAGGCCATGGGGGAGCAATTCATAAGCAGCATTCTTTCATGGGTTTCTGCCCTGGCTTCCCTCAATCATGGACTGTAATGGGGACATATAAGTCAAATAAACTCTTTCCTCTCTAAGTTTCTTTTATTTACGGTATTTATCATAGCAACAGAAAGTTAACTTGGACAACACAACAAGAAAAAATCCTGGTGAGAAATTAGGACAAGCTGCCGTGCTGGAACGCTAGGATCCCAGGCAATTAAACAACAAGGCTCTCCCCAGAACACCAATCTTCTGATAAATGAAGGAGGAGGAGGAGTTTTTCAAGAGGAGTCAGATTTGTGACGAGGGAGCACTGTGACATTGAGGCAGCGAGAGGCAAAAAATGAACATGGGGCCTCCCTATTCGGAACTTAAGAGAACAGACTCTGGAGTTCTCCTGCCTAGTCTACCTTCTGTGCCCAGTTTCTTAGGGATCCCATAAGATTTTGTTTCCCAAGTGAGCCAATTTAGTGAGAACATGTTTTCCCGTTTTAATTGCTCCCATAACTTCCGAAGCGCGTGTGATTTTCAGATTACCACACTAAACTGCTGTCATTCTTGGCAACTGAGGGAGAAGCTGTTTCATGAGCCCAGGGAACTCGCTGTGGGTAGAAACCTGAGCCAGACTTTTAGGAGTTTGGGAGACAGAGCAATTTACCAACTCATATGATATACGTAATGGTGGTATTCATTTTTAAAAGAACAAAGAAAAGAACAGACTGGAGAAGCAGAGACTCCTATATGTGTCTAGGAGTTCTTTCTCTTGTTCTACGGCTTGGTACCTTATGGATCTCCTTAGTTGAGCTGCTCTCTCCCTATCTACAGCCGTTCCCATTTTTTGTCCTTCTTATTTCATTTTAACGCTTACAATATTCTCTAGTTCTGTGGTGGGCAATGTTCCTGCGTGACAATCTTCTCTTATGGAATGCATGTTCAGTGATCATAGAGGTCTTGTCTTTTTCATTGTCTTGAGTCGAATTAAGACAGTTCTTACAGAGGAGGCAGTCAATGAGTGCATTTAACTTGCCGAGTGAACCTCTATATTAAATCCCAAATGATGAAACATGACTTCAACTGCACCCATGTCTAGCTCATGTTAGAAAAGCTTCCAGGCCGCACTTGCAGTCCAGCTCTGTACCTTGGGGTCAAGAAAAGTTCTTTTCCTTTTAACCCATGAAAAATGATGTTTGCAAGTTGGGACAATGAGGCAGGATAAACACAAATGCATACAAATCACAAATCTTGAATTTTGGTTTCAAATTAAAGTTTCATAAATAAAAAAATAGGAGAAATGTTAGTTATACAAGAATTTGTGGGAAAGTTATGTTTTTCCAGACTTACTATGAATTAGCAGCACAGACAGCTACTAAAAATTATAAATAGTCATGTAGCTCTTGATCATAATGTCCAGTAATAAAAGTAATCTTAGCATTCACCGTGACCACTATCTGAGAGTTAACTTGTTCCAGGATGTGGGCATAGGATATTATGTAGCTGAGTGTATCATCAGTGCACACCTTGGTAATGGAAGTAAAATTTTAAGATAGATAAAACCCAAACAGTGACTTTATAAGGATGGCACTTGTAAGGTAAAGAATAAAGGAGCCATAGCTTACAGGAATATTTAAAGACAAAGGGTGTTTAGTAGCAAGTTGATGGGAGGCAGAGGTCATGAATGGAAGGACATGGGTTGGAAAGGAACAGACCTGTCCTGTGTGGCCCCACATGTCATATTTGAAAGAACAGATGGAGGTCACAGTGAAGCAGGTTTCAGTTTGACATAAGTACCAACTGTCTGAAGATTAGAGGTGTGGCATGCAGCTCTGGAACCTGCTCCCTCCCTTCCAAGCCCGGACAGCCCTCTGTCAAAGATACTGGGTTCAGGAGGAAGTCTTACTCCCCTCTAAGAGTCTAGGATTTTCCAAGTGAGTTTAGTGTATTTGAAAGCAAAGTAAAGACTATTTGAACGGACTTAGCTGGGAGGTGTTCAAGGAAAGGGTGGGTTTAGCACTCTCTGCGGATCTTTCCACCCTTTGAGCAACCAAATCTTCTGCTAGGGCCATCACCGGAGCATATTTGATATCAGAAGGGATGCCTATGTTTGTTCTGGATATAAACCTCTTTAAAAATAACAATTCTTGGATAGTATTCTTGTATCAAATCCACATCAGACTCTTCTATGCATTTGTGCTTGTTCCTGGTAGGCACCATTTCTTTTATCCCACCCATTCCTTCTTAATTCATTCCTGAGCCAAGGCTGTGCTTCTCATGTCTTGATGTATATAGACTTGGGCATATGAGAGTTACCTGTGTTTATGGTTAATGATCCTTAAATAGTAGTGAGAAAGGAGGAGGGAGTCATGGGACAGCAAGGAAAGAAAGGGACAAAGCTGGCTCTCAGTGCATTCCGACAGACTGGAAGAAGCTGGGTCTTCTCTAGCAAAGGGTGTTTATTTTCAGCTTCCCACCAGTTTCATGGTGTAGAGAGCCTCTAGGAGTGCTAGATGAAACTGGATTCTATGCCATCTCACAAGGTGTTCAAGGGGAAGATCAACTCTTGGCAAAAGACTTGACAAGCTGTTTCCTCTGAAATTGTCCTTCTGTGGTTCTGAAATCCTACAGTCATAACACGGGCTTCCAAGTTTTGCATTTTCCTAGATGTTCTACAAGCGCTTAAGCTCCTGATGTTATTATCACTTGGATGGGAGTTCTTACCCACAAGACATCAGGGGCCTGCTGCTTACTTGCTTCCTGCCAGGTGTCACCCTATGCGATAGCATGTTTATCTCATTCATTAATCACACCTCTGTAATGATACTTGGCATATCATACGGGAGGAAACTGAGTCTAGCATGTTCAAATATCTCTTCCACGCAACTAGTAAACAGTGGAGCCTGGATTTGACTTCAGAATCTGTACTCTTAACCGAGTTAAGATGTAACCATTGTTACCTTACTCTCTAACTATAGAAATTATTAGATTCTCAGTCCCAGGGGATACCTGAGTTAAGATTAAGAATGCTGTGTGTTGGGGGTGGTAGTTAAAGAGATGGCAACTGTACATTAAACCCTATTCTTACCACAGGTCAGTTATTAATCTGAACTTTGCTCAGATGGCTCATACAGCCCTGAGTTTTATTAAGGTCATCAATAACATTTTACTATTTTCCTCAAGTCAAATAATCATCGACTAATCCCCTACATTCCCTCCCTCTTCACCCCCCTTCTTCATCCCTCCCTCTCTTCTCAGGTACCCAGTTATTTCTAAGTATTCTGTATTCTGGTACTGTGCAATACACAAAAATACAGTGATGAATGAATTTCAATCTGTATCCTCAGAGACCCTCCAACCTGGAAAGAGACTTAAAAAATAATTACTGTTCATTGTGGCTCTGGTTAAAGAGGAGATGGTTTCCCAGCCTGGGGTTCCAGAGAGGAATGCCTGGCAGGGTACTGCATAAGTATACTATGTATTTGATTTAAAGGAAGTATTTATATTAAAAACAAGTTTAGAAA
Source organism: Alexandromys fortis (assembly GCF_014885135.2). Classification (NCBI taxonomy): domain Eukaryota; kingdom Metazoa; phylum Chordata; class Mammalia; order Rodentia; family Cricetidae; genus Alexandromys; species Alexandromys fortis. Next base: position 9,278,612 of record NW_026067904.1, on the reverse strand, counting down.
ATGCTGGGTTAAAGAAAATTAAGTGTTTTTTTCTTAATGGGATATGTTCATACCATTCTAAATGCTAATGAGCCTTGTGGATCTACAAGACAGGAAAAGAGCATGCTTTCTAAACCTGTTTGACCTCAGAACCTTCCTTTCATTCACACACTTAATAAATATTTTCATTCTTCTATCCATTTACCATCTACTCACTCATCAGTTCGTCCATTTATCCATCATCCACACTCCTTTCCAAACTTCCTTACATCTACCCAATATTCCTTGAGTATGCACTACATGCTAGATACTGAGCTAAGTAGATTCTGATATCCAGCAGGATAAAATTATGTATGGCATTATAGTTGGGAGAAAAGAATCAAGGAAAAAAAAAACAAGCACACAGCATTATCACAGTGTCCTAAGACTCACACAGGAAATAAACAAGGTACTAAGATAAAAAGAAAAAGCAAAGTGATCAATTAAAGTAATATTTAAGAAAGCTTCTATGATTAAAATACATTCACATCAAGTACCCAAGGAAGACAGTAGGCCAGCTTTGTAAAGAATGAGAAGAAAAGCAATCCAGGAATCCAGAAAGAGAAAATGACAAGTGCCAAGTCCCTGGATAGCAGAAAGCCTTGGCAAGCTCCAGGAGTTGAGCATTCTCCAGGAGTACAGGTCCTCTTAAAGGCAGAAGTTTGCCCTTGATATCTTTAAAAAAAATTATATGGTCACCCTCATAAAGGTGAGTGTTGAAATAGGAGCGGCAGGGCTGCGTCCCTGGCACCCGGCCGCCCGCATGGCTAGTTTATACCCAGAAATAATTACACGGAAACTGTATTCTTTCAAACATTGCCTGGCCCGGCTAGGTCCAGTTTCTTATTGGCTAGCTCTTACATATTGTTCTAACCCATTTCTAATATTCTGTGTAGCCCATGAGCTGGCTTACCAGAGAGGATCTTAACCTGCGTCTGTCTGGAGCGGGAGCATCATGGCGACTCCTCCACCAAGCCTCCTTCTCCCAGAATTCTCCTCTGTTTTCTCCACCCACCTAAGGGTGGGCCTTATCAAGGGGCCTAGGCAGTTTCTTTATTAATAAGAAATCACTCCCACATCATTTCCCCTTTTTCTGTTTAAACAAAAAAAGGCTTTAACTTTAACATAGTAAAATTACATATAACAAAAGTTATC
>NW_026067904.1:9261323-9275242 GCF_014885135.2 Alexandromys fortis | reverse complement strand
GCGGCAGGGCTGCGTCCCCGGCACCCGGCCGCCCGCATGGCTAGCTTATGCCCGAAATAATTACACGGAAACTGTATTCTTTCAAACACTGTCTGGCCCGGCTAGGTCCAGTTTCTTATTGGCTAGCTCTTACATATTGTTCTAACCCATTTCTAATATTCTGTGTAGCCCACGAGCTGGCTTACCAGGGAGGATCTTAACCTGCGTCTGTCTGGAGCGGGAGAATCATGGCCACTCCTCCACCAAGCCTCCTTCTCCCAGAATTCTCCTCTGTTTTCTCCACCCACCTAAGGGTGGGCCTTATCAAGGGGCCTAGGCAGTTTCTTTATTAATAAGAAATCACTCCCACATCAGGTGAGGGGTTGGAGGAGACTCTGGCAGCATGAACTCCAAACTCCTATCCAAGGGAGTCTCTGGCTTTTTAAGGCATGGGGTTGCCCAGAATGATTGTTTGTTACAAGGATTTTCTCCTTAAGGGGTCACATTCAGTCCCAAACAGCTGACCAGAGTACTGTTTGTGACATTTCTCTTCCATAGGAAATGAGAACCAGTGAAAATTAAACATGTCTGTGCTTTTTAAAGGAGAAAACTGCTTTCAGAGGTGCAAATGCCAGTGTAAATGATTGAAGGTGGTAACCGCCACTCCTTCCTAAACTTGGGAAACATGTCTGCAGGGAGAAACTGACAAAGAAACTAGTTGCTGCTCTCGACTCTGTAGCCAAGGAAGGGAATGCGGCTGACCCTGATCCTTGAAGCTTGGCTGCTTTGCTCCTAGAGATTTCATCTTTCAATTCTCCCCGCAAGATTAAGCATCCCCAAACACCACTTTTTATGGTCTGTGCCCTGGTTCAAGGAGTTAAAATGGATCTTCTTTACTGTCAAATCAACTGAAAAACTTCTCGGAGAGGCATCAAGGACTATCTATTCTGGCCATCGTTTTCTCTTGACAGACCTTCTGGACCTTCTGCCTTCCTTTTGCTCCCTTCTCCAAGAGAGAGAGGAAAGAGAGAGGGGGGAGGGGGAGGGAGGAAGGAGGGAGAGAGATATTCGTTTGATCATATCATAGCCACAAAAGAAGAATAAAGAAGATGGGCTTTGTTTCTAGCTTTTACCCTCCCCTTTGTGAGTACCACACTCTGTCTTGAAGGTCTTCAGCATCTTCCCCTGCAATCACAGACACCAATGATATTTGTAAAGCAATAGCAGTCCTGGTTACCTCCACTTATTATCAGAACCAAATGTTTAGCAATATCTTCCCAACTAATGCTAAGAAACAAGTTCTCCTCTGCAACCTGATTCTTCCATCTTACCCTTTGCTAGGACCCTTGCTCTTTTAAAAACAATTCAGTCTCCCTAATATTCCCTTTCTCATTTGAACATCCTGCTACTTAGCTAGATATAGTTGCCTTTTGAAATGGAACGCTTTGCCACTGGGAAAATGGCTTCATCAACAATGTACATGCCACAAAAGCAGAAGGGCACACAAAGTACATAAATAAATATTGAAAAAAAAAAAGAAAGCACCACTGAAGATTAAGAATCCAGAGTATATCATGTCTTACCGCTTGACAGATTCTCCACTCTAGCCATTGGAATTGCACCTCCCAATCTTACAAATTATCTGTGTATCATTCCTCTTTTGCACTATAGATATTTCAAATTCCCAGGTTCATTGGAAAATGGGCCATTCAGGTTCCTTTCCTTGGGCTCCTGGGAAGAAGACCTGGAGGCGAGGTCAGGACAGGCAGGACTGTTACACGGAAAAACCCGGTCTCAAACAAACAAAAACTAAACTATTTAAATAAGTAAATGAAATGACCTCCTCTTAAGAAGTAACCTTCAAAGCAAGTGCCCAGAAGTGGGCTTAGAGTGACGCGTGACACTCCTGTCATACCAGAGGAAGGCTTTTCCGCTCTATGTATTATTACAATACATAAAATTTGCCTATTTTTTTCCTAGCCCTAACTCCATTCTGTAGATAATCTCAAGTTAAACTGCCAATTACAGACTCAAGTATCATTTGGAGGGAAAGAAAATGAACTTTAAACACATTACAGGTGTTTGCTCTGCTTCTTACACTTACAAGCAAGGATTTGGGTACTGTGTGGGTTTGCTTAGCCTTGTGTGGCCTTGTCTATGTGGCTATGGCCTTGTCTCGCATGGAGTGGCCACATTTTCCCTAGACTCTAGCGTGGGTTCTTAAATAACATGAATGCTTGTATCCCTTGAATCTCAGGTTGAAATTTTGACTCTTAAAGTGATGATGTTGAGATGCAAAGGCCTTTGGGAAGTGATCAGACCATCATGGTTCTGCTTTGTGAATGGGCTTATGCTTTTGAGAAAACTGGCCAGATGGAGCTCTCATGCTTCTTGTCTAAGTGGGGACGGAATGAGAAGGTGCCATGTCTGAGGAAGTCGGCTCCATCCAGACACTGGGTCTGCTGACAGCTTGATCTTAGATTTCTCATCCTTCAAAACCAAGAGTCGCAGATGCTGGCTGCTTTTAATTACTCAGTCTGTAATAAACTCAGTGGTAGATCTTTGTAGCAAGGCCCTGGATTAAATCACCACCACTAACAGACACCCAAAAGAAGAGGTTGAAGCTTAGAAAGTATGAATAAAAGAAGGAGGGATATTTTTGTATTTCTCCAGAAAAATGTCAGTAAAAGTTCAGTTACACTGTGTCACATGAACACCATGAACAGCAAATAAGACCAGAAAATAGTCTGAAATGGGTGCCCTCCTTCCCTGAGTTAAATTAGTGTTCTGTTTGTAGGAAATAAGTAATAACAGACCGAAAGTTTTTACTCCTCCTAGGCATTGACCCATTTTATGCCCTCTCCTTCTTGGGACTTTTCCTAAGGACTTCCTAAATTCTAGTCACAAACAAAGTCCCTAAAGTCAGTCATCTCTGACCCTGACTTCATTGAGATGCTATATCCCCATTTGCTGATATGATGTCAAGTCAGATTCAGCCTACCATCAATCTACTCCGTCACAGGTATCGATCCAACTTTCTTGTCACTTGACCATAGATAAGAATTTTAGCTTTGAAAATATATAATTCCTTCAGGGTACAGACCATCTTTAGTTACAGAAAGAATGATATGTTATTTTGACTATGGGCAATTTCTTCTGAATTCTGCTTAACTAACCCCTAAAACTAGCTACCAACAGATCCTAAGCTTTGACCCAAAGTTACTCTATAATCATGATCACACAATTTCTACCTTGTTCTGGTCACTATCGGTCTCTTTCCATGGTCTTTGATAGCTCCCTTATTAACAAATTAAAATGTAAATCTGCTCACTGATGGAACCCAAGCCTCTAGCTTCTGTCCAAACTCAGGTTCTTAACATAAACTTGAAAGACTGCTAACTTGGAAAAAAATCAAATTTCAATATACACAGTTGCCGAGAACCCAGCACCTTGAGTTGCAGGCCCTGGCTCGCCAGCTCCAGCAAGCATCACAAAGGATCACACCATGGCTCTTGTTTCACCATGGCCAAATTTACTCCCATTTTCAGACATTACCATTTTCTATCATCTATCTGTATGGTAGGTGTAGCTCCAAATTTTGAGGGCTGGTTTGAAAAAGAGTAACAAGTTGAAAGTAAGATACTGTATTACACATAAAACTCAACACCAATCCATTACGCACAAATCTTTCAAATTGCCACATTTCTCAAATTGTTTCATACACAGATATTTCCAATTCTTTAAAATTAAATTTTTTCTCTGGCAAGTTTATCTATGTATATAATGTGTTCTGTCACATTCTGCCCCATTCTCTACTCCCCTCTCCTCATCACTTTCTTTCCTCTCTGTAAGTCCTCCTCCCATTTCTGTGTCTTTTTATTTGTATTATATTTAGATTAATCAGGATGGTCAGTGTGGGCGTGGGTGGGGCTATCCACTGGAGTGTGTTTTTTTTTCTGATTACAACCCCTCCCCGCATCCATCAACAACTAATAATTTCCCAGGGAAACAGGGAACTTTATGAGCCTCTTCCTTATCTATCACTAAACGGGGACAGACATAATTTTGTGTTCTGTTAGCTGTTATGTGAGTATGCCTCAGTAGTAGTAGATGTCTTTTAAAATTTATACACTTCCTAACTGCCATTATTGATTTTGTGCTCTTTGGTTGCCTTGTCAAAACTTTTATTCAGTAGCTGTATAAATTAACTGTAGGGCAATACTAACCTTCAGTTCTGGTCACAAAGTGTTTCATAGTAGGGAGGCTCTGATTATGAGAGAAGCAAGCCCAGGAGTGGGTGATAGTGACTTGGTGAGGTGTATAGCCGTTGACAATCTCAACAGGTAGAATGTCCTACCTGACCACAATCTGTCCTGTTACTGCTGTTTAATAGCAGCGACGGAGGGATCAAATGGCTTGCGCATGCATGTGAAGACTAGAATTATGTACACAGAATATAACTGATGCTGTACCTGCTCACTGCTGGTTTGCATAAGGCAGCAAGTTTTACATGGCTTAGAAAATACAGTCCAGAGATGTGGTTGCCAAGGTATGTCAGGAATCTAGCCAATTTTATCACTTAAAGTGGTGTAGAGATGTGGGAGAAGCCCAAGCAACATTGTATGTGTGACAGAAGCTTCCTGGTAGATCTATCCTGCAGAGTACTGGTTCTAACGTCAAATGGCCTGGCTTTGGATGATGACCATACTGTGTGTTGTGTAAGCAGCTGGTTTATATTGGAGTGTTGAGATTTTAGAAGCATTTGGCATGATTAATGTTTAGTAAAGCAACAAAACCCAGCCTCTTCAGCAACTCTGTATTGCCTTTATAGAGGGATACTCAACCCCTTGGCCGATATTCAAGTTTCTGTCCATCACAGTCTTGCCTGTTTTGACAATCACATCTTCCTCTATGCTAGTGGAATCTTCTCCTGTCAGACCGAGCTCCTTGCTACTTCTCAAGCAGCCCACATGTTTTCTGTTTCCTTGCATCTGTTCATATTATTTTCTCCTCTTGGAATGCTCTTCCCAGCTCTCTTTGTGCACAAGCCACCCAACTTCAGCAGAAGAATACCTAGAATAAACTGGAACTTCAAAGATGCTAGAGGAGGTGGGTCTACCTGAATATAAAACAAAGGAAATATTTCTCCAATTAACTGTAATTTTGTGTATGTATGAGTGTATGCAGAAGTGCTTCTGTGTGTTTAAATGTAAAAGTACAAAATGCATGTGTGTGCACATGCACGTGGAGGCTAGACCTTGTTGTCAGGAGTTCTTCAGGCAGTGTCCACCTTGTTTTCTGAGACGGAGTATTTCACTGGGACCTGGCACTAACCAATTAGGTAAGACTGGCAGGTCAGAAAACCTCAGAGATCCTCTTGTCTCTGTCTCTGTGGTGCTGAGATCACAACCACGCAGCAGTTGCTCAGTGTTTTGCATGGATGCCTGTATGATTAGCACTATACTTTAGCCTTCACTCCAGAAGTGCGAACAGAAACGTGGGATTAGCATGTTTCTGAATGCCTTCTAACTGGAGAAAGAGCGGGAGGTGGGAGAGACCTCACTCTGACCTGGTGTATTTGCTGTGGCTCGTGCTGCCCACAAGAGAAGCTAGATGGAAATGGTTTGAGCGAAATGAAGCACGCGATTTGTTACTAGAGCTTGCAGACTCAATAGTGGAAGACATTTATTTTGGTTTGAATTTCTCTGGTTTTTAGAGACCATTTTCTCTCTCAAACTAGGTCATTTGAATTATCTGCTGATAGTTCAAATCTGCAGATAATTTGCTTTTACTCACATTCCTAAGAACTAATTACCTGTACATATAAAATGATGAAATCTCATTATATTTTCTTTTAAAACTCTGACATGCATTTAATTACATTAGTCAATTATTACCGTACATGCCGAGGATTTGCTATTGACCAGCTCGTGCTAGAATATTTACTGCACAGATGTGTTACTTTAATTAAACAAATGTGATTACACACATATCAATTTTTATTTAGTTTCAAATCCCAGAATCTAAAAGTGATGTAGTTGGCAGAGCTGTGTGGTGTGGTGCTGGTTCCCCAGAACTCAGAAAGAGGCCCTTCACAGAGGGAACACTGAGTGCCTGCGGCTCGGTGTGGGAAACTTCAGCCACAAGTGGGTTTTCTCAGAGGGTGAGTGCCATTGAACGGACTTAAGGAAGGAACAAATCAACTAGCTGTGAATCTTCTTTGCACATCTTTAGCTTTGCTCTCTCCCATGTTGAAATGAGGTACCAGTCTTGAAGAACCTTTAAGATAACTAAATTGGGAATGGGAGTTGATTTGGAATGGGCTCTTGGCTAAATAGGCCAGTGGGTATATTTGTCTTTGGGCTCAGGAGTGAATTAGAGCACTAGAATATTAGCCTCGATCTCCTTTCTTTCCCTCATCCTACTGCTAACTGTGAGTTTAGAATCCAGGATGAACATAACTCTGTGCCTAGTCCCAGTCAAGTATGTTTGAGATAGCACAAAGACTTAATTTAAAGGTCATAATGCATTTTTTTTACAAACTAGATAAAGACAAAATTCAATGCAACTCAAATGATGACACATAATAGGTGCTTAGTAAATAATCTGGCAAAAATTAGCAAAATCTTACTGGCTTCAAGGAACGGGAGGTGTTTTCTTTGGAGTCCCAACTGGTTGTTTCCACACAGGGATCATCTTACTGCTTCATACTGCTTCTTAGGCAGATGTTTTGTCTCTGGGCTGCATCAGTAGGGCATCTGATGAGCTAACCCAATTGGTCAAGTCAAGCAAGGCTTCTGCTTCTACTCTTGGATACAGGAAGACTCCCTGAGGATGATGTTAGGGAGCAAATGGAATGTGAGGTATCCATATTCCTAAATCCATTCTGAGGATGGAGCATTGAAATGCTGAAGTGACTTTATGAAATGAGACACAGACGTGATTTTATTTTTTTATCATTTATTTTATTTTACTTTTTGCAAATTGATGAAGAGGTTAGTGATATTTAATCTTTCTTGCCAGCTTGATGACACTTAGAGCTACTTAGGAAATAGTCATCTGGGTGTGTGCATGAGGAGAAGACGTCTGCTGAATGTGGGGGCACTGCCCTGTGGACTCGTGCCTAAGAATAAATGAAAAGGAGAAAGTGAGCTGAGCATTGGCATTAATTTCTCTCTGCTTCCTGACTGTGGTTACAGTAATGACCAGATGCTTTGTTTCCTGATGTCATTCATACCTTCTCCTCATGATGGTATCTTATCCTTTATTAAACCATGAGTCAAAATAAACTCTTGCTTCTTTCCTTGGATTGTTTTAATTGGGTATTTTGTCACAGTTGGGAACTGAACTCAGGACCTTTGGAAGAACAGGCAATGCTCTTGACCACTGAACCATCTCACAACCATCTGTAATGAGCCCTCTTGAGGAAGAGACCTGGTCTGTTGTCTTCATCAACTTAGGCCATAAAACTCGATATGAACAAGGTCAACAGAACCACCATATAGGGGCTGCCCATGCATGCTTCAGCATTGCCAGGGCATAAATTTTATTTCAAATTCATTTTGTTACAGCTACAAGTAGCTAACACAGTGCTTACTCTTGAGGTGAGGTGATCTGAATACACAGGTCACGTGCAGCACCATAATATTTTGTTTTTGTTGCTTTCATGCTTTTTGAAGCAAGGTCTCGCTAGGTAATTCAGGCTGCCCTCAGATTCAAAATATTTGTGCCCCAGCCTCAAGGATACTGAGGTTCCTGGAATGTGTGGTTATGTTTCATGGTGGTACTGCACTGTTCCATTTGGCTTAAACCTTTTTTCATTAAAGGTCTTCCTCTAACAGTAATGAAAAGTCCACGTCACTCTGTTGTCACAGGGACTGTGAGTCACATAGATGTGACATCTGGAATTTAGTAGGCTCTTGGAAAATTGTCGATTATTGCACTAGTGGTGATAGAGTTATATGGGTTAGCCCTGGTAAAAGGTTTGGTTTATTCCCTCTGCCTGTTCCTTTCTTGCTTATATCATGCTGGACAGCATTGACTTAGTTCCATGCCATGACAAAGACCTGTGAGGGGTCATATTGGGAGACCTTTTAAAGAGCGGTCATCTGCTTCAGCTCCCTCAAAGTAAACTGCACAAGGGTGTTGGGCTATGAAGTAGGAGGTTTAGGCATCATGTTCAGGTCTAACTTCAAGTTCAACAATTTCTGACATTGCCTTTGGTAAGGAAGGGAGGGTATACATCACCCACAGAGAGCATGTTTAAGAAGAGGAAGGTGAAACGGACAGTGAGTAACCCAAAATAGGAGTGGGAGCTCATTTCTGTTTGCCCAAATAATACACAATTGGGATGCTGTTGCAATATGGCTGCCTTCCTCAAAACTCTTGGATTATCTTGCCGAAGAGCTCAGCCTGTTTCTTTATGGAGTAGACTTGAGGTTTTCAATCCATATGGCTCAAAATATTGATCTTCTTACCCATGGAGGACTTAAACATTGATTCCCTTATTCACTGGGGGCCGACAGATTGATTATTCCTTTATCCAAGGAGGGCTGAAACATTGACCCCCACCCCCGACCGCAGCTACTCATCAGGGGATGAAGCTTTCATTAAGTTTCTCTCTTTTCAATATGAGTACCATAGAAATATCGTAATTTCTATGTGTGCCAAGAAGGAGGCAAGCTGGGGCATTGGCCTAATTTAGAAAGCGATTTCGTGGGTAGCTTTAGAGTCGTTTCAGCTTTAGTGTTGTCGTCTTAACATTTCAAGTATTCTTAACCTGACACACTATTTGAGCCTCATTTTCCCCATTAGCAAAATTGGAATCATTCTTACCCTGCAGTTTTGCTATAAGGAGTCACTGAGACCATGCAGGATAGTGCCTGAGACATCACAGATGCTCCAGACTGTGAGCCGAATGCATCATTTTCATTGAGGGAAGTGTTAGAATTTTGTGAAGGAATACAAGCCATTCCTGGTGTCCTGCTGCACTCACAGTGGCTAGATGTAGTTAGGAGTTAACTTAGCTCTGACTCTTGGGGTTTGGTGGCTTCTCTAATTCTATCTGTTCTACCATAGAAAACTTAACTGACTTAGTACCCACTACTTGGGGATTCAAAAGTGCCTTGCTCTCCTTACTTCCTTAAGGGAGCCCAGGACTTAGTTAGCTCAGGCTCAGTTCTGCACCCCAACCCCACCAAACTCCCAGATGCTGATCTCATTCTTTTTTTGCCAGGATCAATTGTAATTGAAGTCAGAGTTGTAGGAAGGAGCATGCATACACACAGGGCTGGGCTTGGAGTTACTTACCTAAAAACAAGTTCTTATTTCTTCCGTTCCACTTCTTCAGTTTTACCCAGAGGAGGGGTAGGGAGGAGAATCGGGGCTTCCATGGCCTATGCTGAGGCAAAGGGATCCTGAAAAAGTGACAGGCAAATCATCTCCTTCCATTGTGTCCCTCCAAGGACTGCCTCGGGCTGGCAGCCCCAGGTCACCTGAATCCCATCCAGGCTACAGGGATCTCTTGGTTTCTCCTTCTCTGTGGGGTAGGTCACTGTGAGTTGAACCCAGCCTTGTGGGGGTGAGGGCTGGGCTGCTGGCCCACTGTACTTCATTATGTATTCCTTCATTGTTTCCTATGCAAATTAAGTTAATGAGAATTAGGAACATAATGGAGCCCATTCACCGTTCTAGTCGCTGGAAAATGGGTTTGACTACCAATTTTCCATTACAGCTGTTTTGTAATTACCGTGGAATACTCTGAATTCTAATGGAGATGCTGAGCTGCCTGACAGCCTCTTGACTACTTTTTTTTTTTTTGGAAGGTTAAAAAAAAGAGAAGAAACTCACCCCCTCTAACTTGAGAGCTCTTCCGTCACAGTGCTCAGGTTTGGCTTTGGTGATAGAGAGCTGTGTTTTTACAGAAGGGCCAACGGTTAGTTTCATGGTTGGGCCAAAGTTGTCCTTTTACTTGTAAGAAAGAAAAGGTGAGTCTAGCACCACACTTAGGAGCAGCCTCTTGAGCAATTCGGAGGTAAAACCCACTGCATTCTTTATCTGATAGCACTGGAGACTCCATCAAACATCTCATTCATTCAGTTCGGCACTGGATGGAAGATTATAGTGGTTGTTATAGTCTTCGGGGGGCTAAAATGAACTGCCAAAATTTTGGGGAAGTCTCATCTGAGTCACCAGACAGTACTGGGAAATCAGGGTCTCCTCTTAGGGATTTTAATCTCATTAATAAAAGAATTTAAGGACAAACTCAATTGGAAACTGGAGGACAATTTTATTCGAGTATAAAAAGCAATACCCTATGGCAGACAAGCTGTAAATCTCAGCATTTGACCAAAGGAGAACAGATAGGAGAAGTGGGGAAACCAGCATGGAGGTCAGTCACATGGTAGATAAGCAACACGTGACAGGGAAGTGAGTACCAGAAAAAGTAAAGAAGCCCACGGTTCCAGAGAAGACAAAGCTAAGAACAGAGATAGAAAGAAGAAAAGGAAATACGGTGCTCTGCAGAGTAATTCAGAAAGTGTGCAGTCTTGCAAAACGGCTTGACCAAGGTGCCCTTTGTTGCCGTGCTAGGGAGAGGGAATTGTGGGAAGGAAAAGTTCCGACTATTTCTTTAGCATGTTTACCACGGGGTCAACTGGCCTTCCTACCCGTGGTTCTGCTTTCCAAAAGGGTGATTCTATTTATTTATTTATTTATTTATTTATTTATTTATTTATTAAAGATTTCTGTCTCTTCCCCACCGCCGCCTCCCCTTTCCCTCCCCCTCCCCCAATCAAGTCCCCCTCCCTCGTCAGCCCAAAAAGCAATCAGGGTTCTCTGCCCTGTGGGAAGTCCAAGGACCACCCACCTCCATCCAGGTCTAGTAAGGTGAGCATCCACGAAACTGCCTAGGCTCCCACGAAACCAATAGGTCCAGTAGAATCAAAAACCCGTTGCCATTGTTCTTGAGGTCTCAGTAGTCCTCCTTGTCCGCTATGTTCAGCGAGACCAGTTTTGACCCAGGCTTTTTCAGACCCAGGCCAGCTGGCCTTGGTGAGTTCCTGATAGAACATCCCCATTGTCTCAGTGTATGGGTGCACCCCTCGCGGTCCTGAGTTCCTTGCTTGTGCTCTCTCTCCTTCTGCTCCTGATTTGGACCTTGAGATTTCAGTCCGGTGCTCCAATGTGGGTCTCTGTCTCTGTCTCCTTTCATCGCCTGATGAAGTTTAATATTCAGGAGGATGCCTATATGATTTTCTTTGGGTTCTCCTTCTTATTTAGCTTCTCTAAGAACCCGAATTATAGGTTCAATGTCCTTTATTTATGGCTAGAAACCAAATATGAGTGAGAACATCCCATGTTCCTCTTTTTGGGTCTGGCTTACCTCACTCAGGATGGTGTTTTCTATTTCCATCCATTTGCCTGCAAACTTCAAGAAGTCCTTGTTTTTTACTGCTGAGTAGTACTCTAATATGTATATATTCCATACTTTCTTCATCCATTCTTCAATTGAAGGGCATCTAGGTTGTTTCCAGGTTCTGGCTATTACAAACAATGCTGCTATAAACATAGTAGAGCATATACTTTTGTTGTGTGATAAGGCCTCTCTTGGGTATATTCCCAAGAGTGGTATTGCTGGGTCCATGGATTCTTGAGTCAAGTCATTGGCCAGCCCAACTGGAATATTAAGTCTCCACCTGGGCCAGAGATTTCACCCTCTTGACGAGAAGGAAAAAGTGGATCTTTTCTGCCGCTGTCTTAAAAGTGCTGTGAACTGGGTGCCTTAAAACAGTAGAAACTTAAACCACTTCTAGAGGAGTCCACTACTCAGAGACCAAAGAATCTGGTGTTTGGTGAAGTCATACAGGTACAGGGATGAGGGAGTGCTCGGGGGTTTTGTTCACATGGCCTTTTTCATATCCACAAGCCACCAACTGCCACTAGAGGCTTGTCACCAATTACCATCACATATGGATTAGAGTGTCATTGTGTAATTGGAGGAAATACAAATGCTTTCTATAACACCCTAGCTCAACCTCTTCAAATCCATGCCCATCTCCTGCTATTAATTCAAAAGCCTCAAGTCCAAAGTCTCATCTAGATATTGTTTAAATCAGATACGGTCGAGACCGGAAGTCTGAGTCATCTTGAGTCAGATTTCCTCTTCAGTTATGAACATGTGAAATCAAGCGTATTGCTGCCTTTCAAAATACAACGGTGCAGCAGACACAGGACAGACAGTTCATTTCCAAATGAGACGCGTAGGAAAAAAAAGAAGTAACAGGTTTTGAGCAAATCCAAAACCCAACAGGGGAAATTGCAGGAGACCTTATGGCTCAATAACCTAATGAGGTAAGAAACATTAGCTTCAAATCCAAAGGCAGTGCATTGAAACACAAAGAGGTGAAAAGACTGCTCTTGTTCAAGGTGGCACAGCCAGGGCCGGGGAGAGTCAGGGCTCAAAGCTGGTGATTTAGTCTCATAGGTCATGTCTGACACACTTGGAAAATATAGTTTCCCTGGGGGTAGAGATTGGAGGAGGGGGATAAAAAGAGGGGAGGAGATAGGGAAGGAGGGAGGAAGGGAGAGAGAGACAGAGTGGTACACCTCCCACACACAGAGACACACAAAGAGAGACCAGGGAGACAGAGACATACAAGGAGGTACACAGCAGAGAGACAGAGACACAGAGACAGACAGACAAAGACAGACAAAGACAGACAGACAGACAAAGACAGACAGACAGACAAAGACAGACAGACAGACACACACAGATCTGTGAGATACCTTTTGGAATGGTATGGTACACATTTCTAATAAGAGGCTAGAGAGAAAGATGAAATCTCAAAAGGACAAACTGGGCTTACGGTGCAGTGTGTGAGGTCTAAAATGCCTAAAATGGTACAAACTCTCTCAGGAGAGGTGAATGAGATGCCATGGGAAAAACCAGTACTTCTCCAATAATATTAAAAGAAGCACGTCAGAGAATGCACAGAGGCACTATCCTAAGCATCGGGTGAAATAGGGTGGAAACCAGCAGTTGGCACACTCTCTGGCTTTCTGCTTCAGCTCCTATGATTTTTGCATTGGGTGTGTGTCTGTGTGGTGTTTGGATGAAGATGCCCCCCACCCCTGTTGGTTCATATATTTGAATGTTTGGTTCTTAGTTGATGGTCTGTTTTGGAAGGATTGGGAAGTGTGGCATGTTGGAGAAGGTGTGCCACTGAGGGGTGGGCCTTAAAAGCCCCCACCAGGTCCGGTCTTCTCCAGCCCTGTCTGTCTCTGGCTCCTGCTTGTGGACAAGATGTGGGCTCTCAGCTTCTGCTCCAGTGCCATCCCCGCCCGCCTACTGCCATAGTCCTCGTGATGATCAACGACTAAACCTCTGAGACTGTGAACAAGCCCCCAGTCAAATGCTTTCATCTGTAGTTTGCCTTGGTCATGGTGTCTCTTCACAGCAATAGGAAACAGCTAGCAGAGTCTGGATTCCACAATGGTGGTGAGACTTTTGCAAGGTGGTCCCATCACCAGAGCAAGAGGTGCAAGGTCGGAGGAAGAAGGTACTGAAGCTTCAAATCTCAGCACTTAAAATAAACACCCTCCCCCCAAAAAAGCCAAGCAAGGGTATCTTTTCAGTTGGTTCTCTAGGAATTAAACCCTAAAACAAAAAGTCCACTAGGAGGTGTCTGGAGAAGCTCTGTGCAGGAGCTAGCTTTCTCTCCACACATGTTTCCTGACTGTCCTCCAAAGTCTGCTGTCTGTCTGCCTCCCTCCCTCCCTCCCTCCCTCCCTCCCTCCCTCCCTCCCTCTTTCTCTTCTCTTCTCTTCTCTTCTCTTCTCTTCTCTTCTCTTCTCTTCTCTTCTCTTCTCTTCTCTTCTCTTCTCTTCTCTTCTCTTCTCTCCTCTCCTCTCCTCTCCTCTCCTCTCTTCTCCTCTCCCCT
>NW_026067904.1:9181821-9261260 GCF_014885135.2 Alexandromys fortis | reverse complement strand
TATTTATTTATTTATTTATTTATTTATTTATTTATTTAATGTGTGTGTGTGTGTGTGTGTGTGTGTGTGTGTGTGTGTGCACACGAGCATGTACACATGCACGTACAATGTGGAGACCAGGGGACAAGATCAGGTGGTGTTCCTTAGAATTGCGCATCTTGTTTTTTAGACAAGCTCTCCTACTGAGACCCGGGCTTACTGATTTGGCTAGGCTAGCTGGCCAGTGAGCACCAGAGACTTTCCTGCTTCTGCTTCTCCAGAACTGGGATTATCAGAATGTACCACCATGCTCAGAATAGGTTGCTTGGGCTTGAGATCCCTCTCAGGACTTCCTGCTTGTACAGCAAGCATGTTGCCTCCCATTCTACTCTCTTTGCTCATGCTTTGGTTAATAGTTCTTCCCTGAGTTTCTGTATCTTTTCTTACATTATTGGCAATATTGTCAACACCTCGGTAATCACAGCAGCTGGACAACCAGTTCACATCGCTGAAGCTCTATATTCTCTTTGGCAGATGGCAAAATGGCAGAGCTTTCTGTCCCTGTACCAAAGACCTTCTATGCTCCATTGTCTAGACTATGAGCCTCAGCTCCTTCTGAGTCCTTCCTGGTAGTACCCTTAAGGTCTATTATCTCCTCAGGAAAATTTTCCATTTCCCTTCTGTGCTCCTCAAAAGTCTTCCAGCCTTTACCTAGTGGCTACCCCCACATTTGTAGGTGTTTATTACAGCGGCACACGGTTGTGGTACCAAATCCCATCCTCTCAGGGCTCCAGCAGAGAAGCAGAGCAAATAAGAGTTATCCACATATGTGTATTTTATAAGGTTTCTAATCATGTCACAAAACCATGGGAGCTGATAAAGCGATCTCTATGATGCTGTGGCTGGCTTCTGTTCTTGACCAACTCTCTAAAGGAGGTAACTGGAAAGGAAACTCACTGGTACACTAAGCCCACAAACATGGACCAAATCCTGTGTTTACACTTGTTGCCTATAGCCTCAGTGATGGAATTATCTTATAGAAACCAGGGCCCTCCATCTTGGACCTAAACATATGACCTAAAAAGTTTAAAGAGGTTCAGAGGTAACAGGAAGGGACTGGTCACTCAACATGTGCTTTGGGTGGTTGCAGTGGATCACCCAGCCTGCAACACACTTGAACTGTGCAAAAGCTGTTTGCACCCTTTCTGCCTCTTTATGTCTTGAATTCATCCATGACTCTGTGTGGCTTTCCTTACCAGAAAATTAAGAAAGGAAATTCTGGGTGATGTAGTTAAGCCTCTCCAGTAGGCACATTATGCAGGAATCACACTTAAACTCAGTTTTTACAACTGTAGTTTATCAGGGTTGTTTGTGGAACTCAAGTCTTTCGGGAGGGCTTCCCGTTTGTCTCCCATCCTGTTCTGCTTTCTGAGATCCTTGACTATCTCAGCACCTGGTACTTACTCATCGTGTGACATCAGTCACAGCCATGACTGACTTACTTGATTATTTATCTTCTCTACTCGACTTTGAGCTCCTTAAAATAGTATGGCATATTTTCCCATATATCCCTATAAGTTAATGCTGAGCACATACAAGGTGCTTAAAATTTGTATGAGTGAAAACAACCGCAATGTCTCTGCTTCTTGGCATGCTTGCATATAATAACATTCTAACTCACAATACATTTGCAGAGATGAACTGTGCTGTGGTCTCATTCTTGGTGGTATACTACGGAAGTTCTGGAACTTCAGGTCTTGCCTGTAACCGCCCAGGCCAAGGAGTCATCAAGATATTGTCCTGATGGTTGGCAACTTCAGAAACCACAAGCAATGGTCGCAATGATACATGAATAAGCTGTTTAATATGGTGTTTAGCTGAGTAGGTGTTTCCTGGAATAAAAACATGTCTAACCAAGAAAGAAGGGGAGAGTGATGATACATAGGGTATCATAGCTTCTCCGAGATCTCAGCCCCTGTTCCTGTCAGAAGCCAAACCATCACCTCATCCTTGACTTCCTGGGTTTCTACAAGAGCAAATAAAGTCCAGATTGTCAACAGGTACTGCACATGTTAAAGATTATTCAAAAAGGGCCTAGAGGGAGCTGGAGAGATGGCTCACCAGTAAAAACATTTGCTCCTCTTCTAGAGGCCCCAGGTTCAATTACTAGTTCTTACATGGTGGCTTACAACCTTCTGTAACCCATGTACCAAGAGATGTGACATCCCCTTCTGACCTCCTCAGGCACTGAACACATGTGGAAACAAAACACCTATGTACATAAAATAGAAAGGAATGGACAGCCTAGAGGAGAGGTTGGATCATTCTTTGTTGCTTGTTTTCAATTTTTTTTTATTAGTGCTCTGAGGATTTCCTACAATTATATTGGTCATATTCACCCTCCCTTCAGTTCCTGCCAGTTCTACCTACCCCCACTTCCTCGTGAGGTTGGGCTGTTCTAAAACCACTTATAGGATGCCTGGCTATAGGGCATGTCGATCCAGTAATGAAATTTGAAGGCTGACCCATAGAAATTTCTAGAGATAAGATATTGGCCAGGTTGAGTATATCTATTTATATCTGCTGGAGCCACCAAGTGAGAAAATTTCTGCTCTGTGTCACAGGGAGACAGGCATCAGTTTGAAAAGGAAAGAGGACACGCTACCTCTCACCAGGGCCCAGTTCACACCTAGGGAACATTTGATCCTCAGGCTCTGGGAGAAGTTTAATTGAAATGCAAAAACCAAAGGTCAAAGCTGTGTAAAATTTAAAGGCCATTTTTACTATTTGACAAGGAACAAACTGTAACTTTATATTGCTTTTAGATGCAATTTTGTTCAGTGAAATTAGATTATACTCAAGTAAAGCACCTTCTTTAGAGCTTTTAGATTAAATATTAGAACTTATTAGAAGGACCTTGATTTCGTCAGTAAATACCAAGGAAAATATTTGGTGGGAAATGCAGCTGCCTAATTTGCATTAATACAAACGAGAACTATTAAGCTTAGTTGATTAGCATATTCATATGTACTGTAGTCTCCATGTATTTAAAATAGATTCTGCTAGATTCTGATTACAGACTTTGGGTATGTGTAATGCTGTGAACTCAGGATTGGTGACAGAATTCATTGCTGGCTGAGGGGGAGGATGATGATGGCAGAGAGCACTCTCTCTCTCTCTCTCTCTGTCTCTCTGTCTCTCTGTCTCTCTCTCTCTCTGTCTTTCTCTCTCGTGTTTGTGTGTGTGTGTGTGTGTTCATATTGGTGTATGTATTACCATTTGTGTGTATAAATGTAAGCATTCATTTGCTACAGTGTGAGTATAGAGGTCAGAAGATAGCCTTGTTTGAGACAGGGTATTTCTTTCTTCTTTTTTTTAATTCATTTTACACATCAACCACAGTTTCCCCTCTCACCCCTCCACTCTCTTCCCTTCCCCTGCTTCCCTTCAACCTCCACACCCTGCCATCTACTCCTCCGAAGGGGTAAGGCCTCCCATGTTAACAAAGCCGGGCACATTAAGTTAGGCAGGACCAAGCTTCTCCTGACAGGGTCTCTCTTACATTGTTTGCTGTTGCATATGCCAAACTAACTCAGGAGATTCTGGAGATTTGCTCATCTCCACCCCCCACTTCATCAAAGGAGCTCCAAGATTACAGTCACACATCCCTGCACTCTTTATGTGGGTTCTGTGGGCTTGAACTCAGATCTTCGTGCTTGCGGAGAAAACAATACTCACTGAGCCACCCTCCCATGTACTCAGAATTGCTTCTATAACTTGGTACCATGCAGAGCCAGCCTGTCCCAAAGGCTCTAAGAAGATGAAATCATAGTCACCAAGGAAAGTGCATAGGTTGCCTGGGTGCAAGATGTATCAGATTTCTTATGTGTGTGTTTCGTTCAATTGCTTGTTCATGTCTGGCCTGCTCCGCACACATTTCTCATGTGCCCATCATAGCCCGGGCACTTTGGCTGATGGTTGCTAAGAACAAATGCTTCCCCAAAACAGGAGGCAAAGCCTTGGATCCCTGGTTCTGCCCTTTTATTCCTGCTAGTGTTTTCTAGAGAAGGTGCCTCTCATGGTGACTCGGCGAGCACAGAGATGAGGTTAGGACTGAATGTTTATTCGCATCTCATGGAATCGGCAGATGACCCCATAGGTAACCCCAGGAAGTGTCCTTGTACTTCCTTAGACATTCCATCTGAGTTTCTGTTTCCATGGCTTCCCTTTGAGGTGATGTAGCTGGTCAGTGAATAATTAGTGTCAATTTGTGTGTTGATGAATACGGCCTATGATGAAGGCAGTTGTCCACTGCAATTTGCAGGTTGGTGCCCTCTGAGATCATAGAACCTATGTCATATGGATGCTTCCTCATCTACATGTAAGCCCAGGCCACAAAGCTCCTAGTGCTTTGGGTGGTTGAGTGTATGAAATGGTTGGTGATCTGAGGCTGATGGGAGGGTAGAGACAACAGCACAGTCTCTCCTGTTGGCTTAGTTACTTAACTTTGCTCTCTGTGTTCTCACCTCCCTGGGATCAAAAGCCCGGAGTTTTGTACACACTATGTTCTGAAAATGAAGAGATGGTGGCTCTTGGTAGCTCCAAGACTTTCCAAAGTGCCACAATCTAAACCAAACAATATGCCCTGAGACTTCTCATGGGTGGACTCCTGATCACCTGGCAACATTCCCTAATCTTTATTTCTTGTCCATAGATCCAAACTACCCTCCATGTTTGTTTTGAGTAGATCTAACAGATTTTCCAGGCTTGTAGGCAGAGGAGATTTCCATGGTTTGTGACATATCTTAAAGCTAGGTGTTCAGTTACTCGTTCATTCTTTGACTTCTCCTGACTCTGAAAGTGGGCTGTGAGACAATGGCCTTGGGTTCAGACAGCTGTTCAGTGGCACATCTGAGCAGTAGGACTGAGTGGGCAGTAATTGACTGCTGTCCTGAGACTGGGAGTCATCACAGGTGAACAGACTGTGGAACACAGAGCATCTATAGGACACGAGTCAGGGGA
This sequence comes from Alexandromys fortis, assembly GCF_014885135.2. Taxonomy (NCBI): domain Eukaryota; kingdom Metazoa; phylum Chordata; class Mammalia; order Rodentia; family Cricetidae; genus Alexandromys; species Alexandromys fortis. Next base: position 9,256,259 of record NW_026067904.1, on the reverse strand, counting down.
CACAGGATATCTGGGGAATGATTCTGTAGATCAACTGAAGACACAGCTTGGCAGGAAGTTACAACGTGGACAAAGCAGGGAAAATTAAGCTGTAGGGGCAAGAGGAACAAAGACCAGGGTGGAGAATGGGTGTGGTGTGGATGGGCTGAGAGGCCACGGCAGTGAGGCCTTTGAAGTAAGTAGGAAAGTTAGTACTTACACATACTCGATAGGGCAGACTGGGATGCATGGAAGTCAGACATGGTGGGATGCTATTGTCAGGGGGAAGGGGAGGTGGTGGTCTATGACAGGATAGTGGGGCAGCGGTGTAGAATTGCTCTTGTGAGGGTGGGGAGATGGGATGTGATCGGCATTCCCATGGAGGTCGTAAGCTCCTGTTACTTTTTAGTAACAGAAGTAGGCCTATGGGTTAGGTGATGCCTGATGATTCAGGCAGGAAAGGAAGAGGCAGCATGGTGGGGCAAGCAGTTGGATTTTAGGTAGTCATTGGAAGATTGAGCGGACGATGGTGAGAGAAAAGCAGAGCTGAGAATGAACAGCATGACCTCTGTTGAGGTGCTGGGGTGGGGGAGAAAAAGAAGAATTTGCTTCCATCTATGTGACGTTTGCTGTAGTTACCCAATCCTGAGTGGAGCTACCAGCCTCAGTTAGAATAGGGGTCCTTAGGGGGAAATTCACAGCGCTGGAGACCAGGACTGGAGGAAGGAGATTACTGAGCACCATTGTAGACAGGGAGAAGGCAAAGGTAGCATCTCAGGTCCTATAGAATGTACAAATGAGAAGTACCAGCACTAGAGAAGAGGGTTAAGAAAGAACAGACAAAGCCCTGGGCATGTAGCTTAACTGGTAGAGTAATTTCCTAGCATGCACACTGGTTCGATTCCCAGTACCAAATGTACCTGGAATGGTGGTACAATACTCTAATCCCAGCACTCAGCAAGTGAAGGTGAGAGGATACTAAGTTCAAAGTCACCATTGGTTGCACAGGGAGTTCAAGGCCAGCCTGGGATATAAGAGACCCTGTCTCTAAAAATAAAGCAAACAGTAAACACACAGAGTGGGAGTAGTAGGGTGTGGCACGGTGTCTTAAAGCAATAACACAGACACAGAGGGAGCAGTTGGGTGTGGCATGATGTCTTAAAGTTAAGCCAGAAACATTTGTAGTCACTGAGATAGTGACTTTGAGCAGATTTAGTAGGATAGGAAAGAGGCCAAGGTATGTGAGTCTGAGGCCCAAGAGACTGCTGGATCATAAGCAGGTGTGTGTTCTGGATGGGGTGTGGAAAGGAGGGAGGCTGGATTATAAGAAAACACCCCCAGCTAGGCAAAGAGCCGTCAATCAGAAGCCTAAGCTACTCTCCTCCCTCCATGAGTCTTGCACCTTAAGGACAAGATCCCCAACTGTACCTGCAGTGCACCACACCCCACAGAGTTCAAGAGAAGAGGATATGACATCCGGCCCCTGGGCAGAGGATATAAGGAGAACTTAGGACCTGGAAACAGAGGCCAGCTCTAGTTTCTGACTCTTTCTAGTTCAGTTTCTCTGAGCCTTTGTCCTTTGCCTCCACGGTGACAATGTCTCCTGCCTCTGGCTTGTGTAAGAGTTAAACTGAGTTATGTCAGACACAGCTATGGAGACCTCACTCGCTGGAAAAATGCGTGGCTTTCACTTCTGTCTTCGTAATTTTGTTGTTGCTTTCTATTTAAATGGGAATGGACAAAGGACTTGCTTTCTAAAGAAAGAAGAAAAGGAGCCGAGGAAGCAGTCACTGGTTAGGGGGCACTTAGAGCATCTCAGAGAAAATCACGGATCTGTCTGCAGCTGTAGACAGCTTGGGGCTCCCTGAATAAGGGGAGTGTGGTGCTGGAGGATGGTGTCTTTGTGATTCCTCTGGGGCATTGTCCAGCTACTCTGCGGAGAAGGCCTGGTCCCAATGGGCCCCTCCTAGGAACCGCTGGATAAAACAGCGTGGAAAAGAGAGAAGCAATCAATGCAGAGATCAAGCTTGTCCCCCCATGCCCAGTGACGTGACTTAGGAACCACAGCCTCCCTGCTCTCCTTCTGATGCCAATGGGTGCTGGCAGAGGACATGTGTGTGTGTGTGTGTGTGTGTGTGTGTGTGTGAGAGAGAGAGAGAGAGAGAGAGAGAGAGAGAGCCTTTGCACTAGCTGCTGCAGGGTAGTTGCAGTGGGCAAGCATACCAGTTTGTAATCATCCAATCTATGCTGAGATTCAGGGTCTAAGGGTCATGCTGCTGCCAGGGCATCTCAAGAAGTCTGCTTTCTGTGGTCTGACCATATTTAGAAGAGGGTACCCGACCATGAATTATTTCTCATGATATCCTACCTTCAGATCATCCTTTCCAGGGGAGCCCTGCAGTGCCACCCTGGAATCAGATGACCAAAGTGGGACTTCCTTTGAGAAAGTGAAAATAGGGGTGCTTCTGTCCAAAGGTGTGGTCCAGGGACATGTATTTGATAGATCACTCTGGAGTGGTGCACCCCAAGCTTGAAAGGGGAGGTTGGACAGGTCAGGCTGAGGCCCCGGGTTTCCTGGATAAGGGAGGCAGCTCGAGTACCAGCAATGATGGCAGCATCTCTGTCAAGACTCCAGGCTAAGACAGCAGCTGCCACTCAATGTCCTGATTCTTCTTCAGGCGGATGCATGCCGCCTTAGAGCTGGGACAGAGCTCTAGCAGGGCAGACATTTCAACTTCTTTCAATGCCGAGGCTCTTGTGGCCTCATCCTCATGCCTAATGGTCACGTGGATCAGACTTTATCTCTTCTAGCAGCAGGCGTGACACCTCCTTGTTTCCAGGCTGTTAGAACGCCTGTGCAGAAGATGCTAGGGACGACTGGAGCTGCAGCCATGGTGGTCACAGAAATAGCTCAGCGCTAGCAAGCAGGTGCGGGGTGCATTTCAAACCTCCGGCCTTAGAAGTTCTCTCCTGTACCTCCTTCCCTCCCTCCCTACCTCTGGCCCTGCAGCTGGCTGCACTTAAGCTTTATTTACAGGTTGGAATAAAGCTTTGCAGAGATTCTACTTACGTTCCCAGGCGCAGCCACCAGGGGGCAGTGGAGCTCACTCACAGGCTGCCTGATGCAGCACCCGGAGCCGCCTTTGGTTGAAACTTCAGAGGCAGGGGGACCATCGTCAGAGCCCCCAGACTTCTCCCAGAGAGGGAAGACTGTGCCTTGGTTTTAGTTCAGCCAGCTTCCATACTTCCCCAGGAACCACACAACCTTTACAGCCTCAACAGCGCTGAGCTCTGCTTCTTCACTTGTTTGGTTGGCATGGCCCAGAGAGGTTGAATCACCAAATTGAAGCCACGTAGCTCTAGACTTTCACAAGTTTACATAGCCCCATGGAACCTTCTTGATTGATTTGCCTCAACTAATCCAGCTCTCTCTTGGGAAACGGACGCTGCATCCCTGATCCCCACTCCCACCCTTGCCAGAATCTCTTGGGGAAGAAGTTCATGCTTGATATTTGACTTCTTCACCAAGCTCTCACGGGATTCTGCGCATGCTGAGTGAATAGGAATATTGTACTGGTGGGAAGATCTGACCTGAGCTATGTGTGCAGTGAATTTCCTTCTGTCTCCCTTTACTATCTGCTGCCTCCTGGATTCTGGCGTCAGCTGCCGCTACCAAAAACCACTGCATCAGGACCCTCTCTTCCCTTCCGCTGAACTGTTGCCCTTCACGGCCATTCCTTCCAAAGCCAGAGCAGGCTAACCTAAGTGGGCGAGGATGGAAAGTGATCGTGCAGTGTTCCAAGCCAGGCACACAGAAGCTGAAATTAGGACCCTAATACCAGCATCACGGACTTCATTTTTGATTCAGACACAGGATGGAAACTGTAGGGAAGAGGGACCTGTATTCCTTTTAACAAAAAGATTATTCTCATTTTAAAATTGTGTGTGTGTGTGTGTGTGTGTGTGTGTGTATAGGGACCCACAGAAGCCAGAAGAGGGCATCTGATTCCCTGGAGTTAGAGTTATAGGTGATTGTGAGTCTCTGTCTTGGGTGCTAGGCACCAATCTCTGATCCTCTGTAAAAACAATATGCCCTCCTAATGCTGAGCCACTTCTCCAGCTCCAGGAAAAGTGTTCTGAAAGACAGGGCTGCTGGGTACTGGAGCAGGTGTTTGAAGCCTGCTTTATCTATACTGTGGGTACCCATTTCAGGGGTTAGTGGTGTTAGAAATAACACAAGTTGGGGTTCTTTTTGTTATGACAACAATATAGATGCATACAAAATGTTTATGAATTAGGAAAATTAGTGAAAAAATTAAAAGCACAGAGATTCTTCTCACCTGCCTTTAAACACGTCAGAGATGGTCAATGACACTGAACTTCTGTGAGTACTCAGAACGTGCCTTGCCCTGAGCTTTGCTCCTCCATCTACTTCGTGATCTAATTACCGAATGTTTCATAGGAAGGAAGTGATAGTGAAATGGAAGGAGAAACAAAAGCTGGAAGAGGAGAATGAAGGTCGATGGTGACATCCTGTGCGACAGAGCAATAAGCCACCTCAGTGTTCTCGAAGTCAGAACTCGGGTTCCTCCAGCTCCATTCAAAAGAAGAGACAGAGTCATGGAGCCCATAGGCAGTCATGGCACAGACACTCAAAACACATAGCCAGAGAGTCAGGAAGCTCGCATGTAGACACAGTAAAGACACTCAAGAACACATGGCTAGAGACAGAGAACTCACATACAATCACAGTGCATATATTAAGCAAGATATAATTGCAAGGCAGGCAGTGAATGCATTCACACACCCTACAATTGCTCCCATCCATAGTCATGCTATGAATTTAGAGATATATATGAAGGACACACAGAGAGAACACACACACACACACAGATATGCTTCTCACATAGCACAAATTCACATACTAACAATGTGCATAGTTTCACACACATGTACACATTTTAGAAAAGCACAGAAAACACAAACATCATAGAATTATACACGTAACTCACACAGTTTCTAGATACACCCCAGAAGCATGTGCACACACATGTAGAATGTAGACATACAGAAAGATATTCACACACACAGCACTTAGGCACACATGGAGACATTGAGATTCTACTAAAAACTGATATTTATCTTATTCAATATGTTTGTGAAGATTTTTTATTCTTTTAAAGCCTGTAGTGTTCTATTATGTGACTCTATCATGGTGTGTCTAGTCAAGTCCTAGTAATGGGTAGGCAAGCTCACTAAAGTGACTGAAGTACAGGACGAGGATGGAAATGGAAAGGTACAGGTTCACTTTTCTGATGGTCCCATGGATTCTGCCCTCTCATCTCCACAGCGGCCCTTTTGTGACCTCAGTTTGAAGATGTAAGCCTTAGATTCTGAGGTCTTATGTGCTTCTAAGTGACAGGACTGGGAAACAGGTTCGGAATCATCCAGATTTGTCCTATATGGACATACATGTGCAAACATGTTCCCACTGTGAAATCTTAGCCAAGTCCAAGTGCAGAGGCTTCTGTACCCTCCACTGCACACAGAGAGGTGGCTTGGCCCTCAGACACAGGTATCAGCAGATGCCTCTCTACATCCATGCATGGATGCCCCATTGCCTCTCAACTTTGCCAGGACTGTGTGGTCTCATTTTGGTTTGCTGCATGAGAAGTTACATCTAAGTATTAGCGATAGCTCTACACAGAGTGTGATGAATGTGTTTAGGGAAGGCTTGGTGGTTGGAAAAGCAATGAAGACAGTCAGGTTTGCCATAGCCGGGGGCTGGTTCTGTATAAAGAGTGCAGTGGCATCAACCAGTCTATTGGAGCTTCCAGCCTACCGAGTTGCATCCAGAAGACTCTCATGTTGCTTGTCACAAGGGCTGCCTTGGCTGAGGCTCAGAACTTGGAAGTATGGTCTCTCACAGACATAGACAGAGTTTAATCTTAGAAAACTGACCCCACCTGTCTATCCTCACTGCCATTTAGAACCATAACAGTTGTCACGGGAGGGGGCCACTTCAGAAGCCATAGGTGACAGATCTGGAACTGTGGATGTGGTCCATTTTGCCTCAGTAATGTCTCAGGCTTCCTAGAATTAGAACACATTAATCAGAGCTGCCCCACTGAGGTGATTGTTTCTGCTCTTCAGCCCAAGGTATTCTCCTCTAGAGGCTTGGGTCTTGCTATGCTTTAGGGCTCCATTTCTCCAGGCATCATCTTGTTGCTTACCGATGGTGGTAGTCCCAGGTTCATGCAGATTGATACAGACAGTACTGGAGGTAAAATTGGGTCTGTATCAGAACCCCACCTGTCCCTTGCTCTTTGTCGGCAGCTGACCACCTCAGTCCTGCCTGGTCTCCACTGCCACCTGCCAACTTCTTTAGCTCAGTGTGGCACCCTGGGGCTAAGCAGAACTGGGCAGCTCCCAAAGCTCATTCAGCTGTTGCAGAGCTGACACCCTAAAAAAGCAGCCATTTCTACCTCAAGTCCAACCTTCCTGCATGATTATAAAATCCGGCTTTTCCGTGCTGGAAAGATTGGATTTTCATACTCGTTTGCAAGCCTTTTTGTAAGTGGGCTCCTTCAGAATGGCAGAAGAGAGAGCAGGGGTGAGGAACACTGAGAGTGAACTGCTCCTTCCAACCCCAGAGTGGCCTGAGGACGTCCACTGCTGCAGAGAGAGGTATTTTCTGGGTGATGCAGTGCTGGAGATACAGAGGCGGGAGAGTCTCGAGGGTCATTAGCCGTCCTGTCTAAGCAAATAAGTTTCAGTCAAGTGATAGCCCCCGCCTCAACAAACAGGGTGCTTCCGGGGAATGACCCCTGAAGTGGACCTTTGGCCTCTACATGCACATATGCCTGCATACACATTAATACACACATGCACACTCACCCCACACCCCCATATCCCCTCTCCACATCAGGATAGAATAAAATAGCTTAGACTAAGCTAGGATAAAAATGAGAAGAGGGTGGAGCACTTTCTTCCATTTTATGAAAAAAGATCTGTTTTAGTCTAGTTTGCTATAGGAATATATAAAATAGTTGTATACATATCAGGCTTTCTTCTTCAGGAGACCTAGTGCTCTTCACTCCTGGAGGTCAATCAGGTTGACCCTGTCTACCTGGGTGCTGTTTCTGGACAGGCTGTTTGCTGTCTTTTCCCCCTGTACATTGTCCTTCTAGATACCCATGATTCTATATAGCTCAGAAGACTAGAAAGTAGGGAGTTAAAGATTATTTTTTGGTAAATATAACAATTACTGCATATTCACATAAATGTCATCCCCAATTTCTCTTTTATAGCCCCCGTATTATGTTCATCATGCATCTTACATATGTTATAAGCACAACGCATTGCAACTATTTTTGCTTTAGACAGTTCTCTCTTAGTGCTGTAACAAATAGGAACAAGTGGGATTTTATCTCGTCTTCATTAACGCCTTTGCCACCGCTGTCCATTTTATTTTTCTGCAGTGTTAGTTTCTACATAGTGGGTCTGGTATCAAATCTTTTCCTCTTTTAAAACTTTTAATATTTCTTAGAGTAAAGGTCACCTGACAGTGAGTTCTCTGTCTTTCTTTGATAAAGTATGTTTCATTAGGTTTTTTTTTTTAAAAACTTTTTCCCCTTGAGTATGGAAGTCTGAGTTGAAGGCTTTTTTTCCCCAATAGTTTAAAATGCCATTTCATTTTCTTTAGGTTTTCATGGTTTCAGAAAAGAAGTTTAAAATGTATAATTTGGATCTTCATTTCTCTATAGGTAAGGCATCATTTTTCTCTGTCAATCTCAAGATTTTCTTATGCTTTTGGTTTCTTTTAGTTTGAATATAATGTGCCATGTTTTAAAATTTAGGTTTTCCCCTTGCTTAGTGTCATAGTAGTCATTAATTTAAACGTCTTTCTCTCCCTGTGTCTTCCCCTTCTGAGTGTCCTGTGATTTGGATGGTCTACTGTTCGAAGGTTGTCCTCCCTCCTCTCGCTCTCTTCTTCCTCTTTCTCCTCCCCCTCCTCTTTCTATTTTGGTTGTTTTCTTTGCTTCAGTCTGGACCATATTCATTGCTTCTTTTCTTAGCTGAGAAAAAATTGAAGAACATTTTGTTTGTTATTGTTTTATTTCTAATATTTTTATTTCCTTGATAAAATGTCCATCTGATAAGGTATGATGTCCATCTTTCCTTTTTAATTTTTGCCTGAAAGTTTCAAGATCTCTGCTATACACATACACACAGTGCATGCAAATATATTATATATATATATATGTGTGTGTGTGTGACAGAGATTATCTATCTATCTATCTATCTATCTATCTATCTATCTATCTATCTATCTATCATCTCTCTCTTTCATCTATCCATCATCTATCTACCTGTCTTTATATCTGGTTCTCTTAATGGTGCTGTTTCTTTAAAGAATGAGTGTGTGTGTGTGTGTGTGTGTGTGTGTGTTTTGAATCTTTGTACATATGAGTTCTAAGTTTCTGTTGGAAGACATACATTTTGCATACAATTTTGAGCCTGAGTTTAGTGGTCTATATACTTGAAGAAGGGTTAGGCTTTTCTGCTGCTATAATTCTGGTTTGAGGATTTTCATGAACCTACTTAGCTATTATAATGCTAGGTCTTCAACTCAATGTCAGCAGTTACCAAAAAATTTGCCTTCTTTGAATTCCTCAAGCTCTACAAGATCTGGGACGTGGTTTGTCAACATCTAACCCACCATTACCACTAGACCTTCCCCTTATCACAAGACAGGCATCCTCATGTTCTTGTTCCTCTGCAATCTGCTACTTCCACCCAGTGATCCTTAGCCTTGTGGTGAAAAGCAGGTGTGTATTCTGTTCTTTTTGACTGAATTTAGGCTTATAAGGAGCTGCCCGTGCTTTGGTGCTGGTAGCTTCCCACTGTGCCTGCTCTTGGGTCTAATCTTGGGGTGCATTAGTCAAAGTTATCTAGAGGAACAGATGAGATAGAATGATTATATACACATGTGTATACACTCATATTAAGTAATTTATTAAATTAGTTTCTATAGTATGTTCAAAATCATAACCACAGTTGTCTTACATCTGAGAGACTGAGAACCCAATAAGATTTGTGGCAGAGTCCTTGCCACTACCTGGTAGCATCTGGTCCAGATGTATGGGAGCTCCTGTTCTCTTTGATAGACACTTGTGTTTACTTAGGTTTTAGAATGGTCATTTATCTGTAGGTTCACATCTCTGATGGGTGCAAGAGGAAGCACGAATCTGTGGATCCTGCAGCATTTTTCTTCTTTTGGCGAAAGTAGGAGAGACACTCCTGGAGAGTCACTGTTCCTCAGTCAACCCTGGAAGTCTAGAATCACTGGCTCTAATGTTACTTACACAAGGGGTCATGGGCAGCAACAACAGAGAAAATCAGCTTGGTGGCCAGAGGGGAGGCTGAGTGAGCAAGGAGAGGATAGCCATTCTCCCACATCCTTCTTTATCTGGGTTGCTCCCAGAAGATGGCCCCCACTTCTGGGACATGTCTTCCTACACCAGTTCGAGCCCTCAAGATAATTCTCTGCTCGCATGATTCCAAAGTGTGGCAAACTGATAAACTAATACACAGTCTCCGTTTCTATTCCTGACCCAATCCTGGAGTCAGGATTGATTTAGCTAAATATATATGCATGTGTATGTCTTCATTGTATCAGGCCTGTTCCTCTAGATAACCTTGACTAACGCAGGCCAGGATTAGCCCCAAGAGAAGAGCACAAACATTGGGAAGACCCCAGTGCCAAAGCATGGACAGAACTTTTATAAGGCTGAGCTTTTGTCAGATGCAATAGCTTTTCACCGTTATCCATGAAGTGATGAGCTGACATTTCTTATACCCACTTCCCTGTCACTTTAAAGCTTTCTTTTATGAAGAACGACAGGCAAGGAAAATATGGTTGGGGTTTCATTTCCTCCAGACTGTTCCTGCGGTTTCTCTCCTTTCAGGCTTATACTACACGTGGCACTCCTTTGGGGATCTTCACCAGTTCTTTCACGTGATTGCCAGTAAGATGTTTGTAGAGGAACCCAGGAGACGTGTGCATTCCTGAAATATCTGTATCCTCAAGAGATCTCTATTCTGACGAACTCCATCATGTGCCCTTAACAGTTCAATAGTAGTTGTAGCCAGGTCCTTGCAGCATCTGTCCCAGGTGAGCAAGCACTCCTGTTCTCTTTGATAGACACTGTGTTTACTTAGATTTCAGACTAGTCATTTGTCTTGTAGGCTCACATCTCTGATGGGTTCAAGACCAAACACAAATCTGTGGATCCCTCAGCATTTTTTTTTCTTCATTTGGTGAAAGTAGGAGCGATGCTTGCTTCTTCTGGTTTTCTAACTGGCAAGCTGAAACTAGAAGTAGAATTGTCCTTAACGCTCACAAACTTGAAGCTACTACTATCCCCACTGATAGTCAAATGATAGGTACATGGCAGTCTGTCCTCTCAAAGGACTGCTAGACAGAAGATGAAGGCACCTCAGCATACAGCGCAGTGTGGATGTAGTAGCACAGTATTGATTTAGGGAAGACAGTAACAAGGGCATGCAGTCTTGACAATTCCACATCTACAAACCTACAAAACTAATCTGTGTTCTTAAAATACAGGGGAGCAATGAGTCCTGCTGAGTCCAAGACCAAAATGAAGGACAAGGAGGAGGGCATGTATAAGATACTGCAGTACTCTCTCTGTTTGCTTGTTGTCCTGCAGATTTGAATTTCTGAAATTATCTAGCTAATGCCCACTTTTCTCTGTGTGTTACTCTTTGTCAAAACAATCGAAAAGTTATCCATTAATATAATTTAAAATGTGAGTTCTTGGCATTTTAAGTAGCTAGAGAATGGAAAAAGCTGCTAAAACATAACACAGCAAAGGATAGAAAATAAAGTAAATACTAAGGAAGATTGTAAAATAACACGCAAAAGCCTAAGGATATCAATTACGGCAATAAATTTAAATGCTTACATTTTCCCCGTTAAAAGATAATGAAATAAGAGAAAGCTCATATATGTTTTTAATGATGTATAAAGGCAAAGTATTGTTACAGATGCTCCTTTTGCCCTTGAATTTTCTTTTCTCTTCTTGAAGCCTATGCGTGCTATTGTGGTGATGCTCTTGAGACAACATGGCAGTTACATTCAATTACAGATGCGTCAAAGAAAAGCCACTGACAACAGGCATTTGGGAAATATCCAAAAGTATACATTTCTTATAGATTGGTCTGGTTATAAACTGGACCACCTTCAGAATGACTAGGAGAAATTCTTTGTAATTGTTTTGTGTGCATTACATGTGTGCACGCAAGTTTGCATGTGTGTGAGTACAGGTGTGCATGTGTCATCGTGCACATGTGGAAGTCATGACTTCCACAGAAGTCATATGCCAGTCCCTCACCTTCTGCCTTGTTATAGTCAGAATCTCTTTGCTGTTTGCTGTGGTGTACATCAGGTTATCTGACTCAAGAGCATCTGAAACAACTTCTTCTTCTTCTTCTTCTTCTTCTTCTTCTTCTTCTTCTTCTTCTTCTTCTTCTTCTTCTTCTTCTTCTTCTTCTTCTCCTTCTCCTTCTCCTTCTCCTTCTCCTTCTCCTTCTCCTCCTTCACATTCTCCTTATTCTTCCTCCATTCCTCCCTCAATCCCTCCCTCCTATCCTCACTGAGGAGCTCTGGGCTTATGGACATATGCTACCATACTTGCATCCAGCTTTATGTGCATCTGGGGATTTGAAATTAAGTCCTCATGCATGTGCATGTGCAGCAAACACTTTATTCATTGAGCTTCCTCCATGGGCCTGGAACTACTTTTAAGTTAATGCTAACCTCCAAACTGTCTTATCTGCACCTTACTTCAGTATACATCCAGGACACTTCTGTATTGATCACTTTTCTGGTAACTGTGCCAAAATACCTGGCAAAAGCTAATTAAGGAAGGAAGAATTTATTATGGCTCATAGTTGAGGGCACAGTCCATTGTTGTGAAGGAGGCATGACAGTGGCAGTGTGGGGTGGCTGGTCACATTATCACCTATAGTCGGGAACCAGAGAGAATGAATACTTAGCTGGTTTCTTCATTTTAACCACCTTCCCCCTTTTTAGTCTATGACTCTAGTCCATGAGGTGTTGCTGCCTACATTCAAGTGGATCTTCCTTACTTGGTTCTAGTTCTGGAAATATCCTTATATATCCACCAAAAGATATCTCCTAGGTGGTTTCAAGTCCAGTTAAGTTTACAGTGAAAAAGAAACACCACAATTGCTTTCATGCACTTCAGAATGCTCTAACTCCAGGACAATATACCCTTCTGTAGAAATCAGAAGAATCCCTTTCTGGTGTTATCACTGTGTAAAGTAAGAGAAGGAGAAAAGGAACCTAAAATATTAGGCTAGAGAAAAATGGGGATTTAAGGGTGAGTGAAGAATTTGAAAGCTATTTTGTTATTTTGAGCTTTACTGAGGCATAATTGAAACACAAAACTGAATGTATGTAACACATACATTGGTAAGTTTGCAGACTCACCCATGTTATTAATGTCATAATCAAGGCTTTCCCCAAATTAGATACATTTGATTTCACAACTGTGTCATGCACTGTATATAAGGCCAGAATAACAAAACTCTGTCTCTATTGTCAAGAAATTCAAAACTCAATGACAGAGATTGACAGTTTCATAGGTAACAAGAACTCAGTGTCATAAAAACTGTGACTGTATAATGTTCAGAGTGTTGGAAGACAATTATCCATGGATCTCTCGCTACAGTTTCTATGCATCTTTTAAGGGTGGTTCTAGTTCTTCAGTTTTAATTATCGTTCCCAAGGTGTTAGCATTATAAACAATCTTGATACAGTCTCTCTAAACAGCAATGGGCAGGTGACCTTCTTGTCTGTTGTAAACAATTTGTCTTTCAAGTCTCAGCTCCTCTCCAATAGCATACTTTGCTATGTACACAGCCTACCTTTTAGTTCCTTTTGACTAGGACTATAGGAATCAGGAAATGCAATAATGTCTGTTACTGTGGCATCTGCAATGTTATTAATAAGTTGTCCCTTATCTTTGAGTTTTCTACCACCATCCAATGAAGCTGCAGTAGGATAAATGATTTTTTTTGGAAGGGTAAAATTTTAGACCCTTTATAGTGTTGACACATCTTACTATGGGGATATGAAGATATGCTCATCCCAGTAAACTCAGTAGCAATGATTCTGTAAATGATGAAGATCATAAACACACAGAATCTATCCAGATATGATCTGATAACATGAAAATGGACAGAAGGAGCAGAAGTAAAGAGAAATAGTGGTTAAGAAAGGCAGGACTTGGCAGTTGGGATTGGCAAATGTGTTTCCATGTTATCTAATAATGTGAGTATTTTCATGAACAAAATGTAGTTGCAGGATAATAAGCAGAAGATAATTAATTGGATGTATGTTCAGGCGTGTCATTTTGGTAACAGTGGAGAATGAGTTGGCGCTTTAAGATGGGCAGTAGGGAGCTCTAAAGACAAACTGGAAATCTTTGAGTTTATAGTTGATACAGGTAAATGACAATGAAAAGCCAAAGTTGGGATGCCATGATAGAGTAGAGTAAGACTTCCCAGCACATTAAGGAAGAATAATAAACTGATTCATTGACAGGAAATATCTTTTTATAATTAATCTTTTCATACAATAATACTGACATTTTCACGAGGGATGGAGGAATAAGGCTTTATCACATTTATAACAGAGCTTGGATTAATAGTTGCATAGGTATTTGGCTGATTTCCATTCTAGTTGGGCAGAGTGTGCATTTATCTTGTTTGATGATTAATCATGAGGGCTAGGTGGCTTACTAAGGACTGTATAATCAGAAAACTTATGAAAATTGGATAAGATTAATTTTTGATAATTAGTACTAGCCACAGATGCTTTACCCACCCTCAAAGGATCTTAGCATCACTTAGAGATGAAAGAAACAGAGAAGAGAGAACTTTAGATTGATGTGTGTTTTCATTCATTGGATAAACATGTTGTCTCTGTCAGTACACTGCAAAAAGAGAAAAAACTAAGAATTTATGTTTGACACTGAAGATCAGAGAAAATCTTCCTTGTTAATGAAGTATCTCCTAAATTTTAGAGATGTTGATCTTAGATGACTTTACAAGGAACACACAGATGGCAAATACTCATCTTTCAGCTTTCAGTCAGACTACTTTGCTCACAATAGCACAGAACTACAGCACCAATTTTGTATCTATATAATAATCCTAACACAACTTGTGGATCAGTTTTGTGAAAAACTATATACACACCAACTCTCTTGTTTGACTTTTCACTCTCCTGACAGAAGCTTTATGAAGTCATGGGATGGTCTCAGGGCATCAGTGTTCTACCTGGATCTCTGTCTTCTGCCTGCCAAACTGTATGATCTCTACAGACCTCTAAGATCTCTTCTCGGACCACCCTAGGAGTGTGAGAGACCCCGGAAGAGAATGTGAAGAGTATTGACAGCAAGCTCAGAACATCAGAAAAGCCACATTTAGGAGCCAAGGATACCAGGAAGATCTAAAAGTTAGAAAAAAGGGAATCAATGAAAAATAGAAAAAAAAAAAGAGAAACATTTAAAGAATGCCTGTTTATTTTTTTCCCTGAAGGAATGTTCACTTCTGGTAACTTAATTTTACTGTCTAACTCTTTCCCATGCCTATGCAATGTCTTATGTAGGAAAAAGAAAGCATAAAAAATTTGAGTTAGGTATAAAAATTAAATTTTTCCATATTACAAGGAAGTAGGAAGTTTTACTATAAATTCCCTCCAAAATCAATCCCTAAAAAGAAATAATGGCTTGTTCATAACATTGCCAATCTCGGAATTCCTTCATTTCTCCCTGGGCTTATTTGTATCATCCTTGTTTTCATTACCATATATCTTGTTTCTCTAAATGAGATATCAGTTTCTTTAGAATAAAGTTCTAGTACATATTTAATATTAATAGGTTTATGCAGACCTAATAGTTTAGAATTGTATCTGTCTTCTGAGGATGACAGAGACAAACTTGGCATTGAAGACTTACATGGAAATGTGGGGGTCACTAAAGGTGTTTTTATGGTTCTTCTGGTTCTAAGATCATCTGAGATACATTAAATAAACTGGAGATTCAAGAGCTTCAAGTTGTCTCCAGAACTACCCTTGCCTCCCTTGCCCTCTTTGTATCCTGATTCTGGAGAAGCAGCTCATTTTTTTCATCACTAGGAAGAATACCCTCAGACAACAGCTGCACTTAACTGCAGGATCCAAATGGTGCATGCCACTCTTGGTCTTTGGCAGAAAATGTCTCCGGCTCCCAAAATAACCTTAACCACAGGGTTAAGATTTTCCCATAATTGAAGCGTACCAAGGAAAAGCATTGGCTGCGTGAGGGTTGATAGGCATTTAATCCCACTGTACTCAACAATTTGGGTTTATTTTGTAGTCACATTGGTTATGCAGGGAAAGCTTAACCTTTGAGGTTTCAGCCTCCCATGATGAGGTGTTGAGGGGTCATTCAGTTCTATGGATTCAATCTGCAGTGTTTACCAAATGCCCACGAGTTATGGGCTTGCTCATCAGCCTTGCTGATGTTGAGAGATGGGACCTAGCAGAAAGAAGTTAGGTCAATGGGGACAGATATGGGAGATATTCCAAGGAGATATAGGGTCCCTGAGCCCTTATTTCTTTCTGTTTCATGTAGAAACCATCATGAAGTGAATATGATTCCCTCTACCATGAGTTTCCACTGCGATGTCCTACATTACTGTAGGCTCCAAGCAAGAGTGCTGAGCAATCAGGAACTGAAACTGTGAGACCAGATAAACTCCCCCCTCAGGTATTTTGTTACCACAATGAAAAGTTTGATAACACACACATGCACACACATACGATCTACAACTTATGATGGAGACCTCAGTCAGTGATGGGATAGGAGGGTCACAAGGAGATTGACTAAGTGGAACCCTTCCATTTGAATCTTCTAGTGTGTCAGCATTTGGGAGACTGATCCAGGAGAATTATGAACTTGACTGAGGCCAGCTCAGCCTACATAATGACACAGTGTGTCTACAAAGCAAAACAAAGCAAAGGGATGAACATACACTTTCATTCAGTTGACACTGTTTAGTCAAGGATGGTTTCTTTCTAATAATACACCTACCTATCATCAAGATGGGGACATATGAGCATCTGGACTTGGAGATTGAACATACAGAATCTTAGAAAATATTCCACTATCTAAGAAAACTTGAATCAACCTGGAAGCAAAGTGATGACTCTGAAAGCTTCCAAGCTCAAACATCTGCAATGTACAGTTGTTAGCTAAATCATACATTTGTTTATTATAATAGAAATGTTTTAGTTTATAATGTGAATTCTACATTATATGTAACAATTACAGCTACAATCACTTTATTTCATTACAGTAAAGCAATTAAATATAAATCATGTGTTTTACTAAGGATAATTAAGATTATCAAAATAATTTATTATTATAATATATGGAACTCCCACATTCTAACTATTGTATGCATTATTATTTGAAATTTAGATTATATTTCTTTTCAAAGTCTTTTCTAAGAAGAATTATAACTGTTGGAGGCCCGTTTGATTACTTTATTTTCTGGTCTGAGCCATACTTCTCAGTTCAGCCATACTAGGAACTTCTCAGGGCCATCCTGGAGCTGTTACGTCTGGGAGAAGTGGTTCAAGTCTTTACCCAGACTATGTCTGTGTCTTCTGACTTCTCACCTACCCACTTGTATATTATGGAATAGAATTGTTCTCCTTAATTTACCTATTTCTATCTTTCTATTCAAATTCTCTGTAGCTGCTTGCGTATATAATGAGTGCCCAACTACCTGCCCATTGTCTTTTTTTTTCTTTCAAACTTAAAGCAAATGTATTATTGGGAGACCTCTTTTTGCCTGAGTTTGACTGCATGGAGGTTTGAGAAACCTAATTTAGGGATACACACATAAAAAGAGGTCACTTCGGAGCAGTGGTTCTCAACCTGTGGGTCATGATACCTCATATATGCTGTATATGAAATATTTGCATTATGATTCATCATAGTAGCAATGTTACCGTTATAAAGTAGCAGTGAAATAATTTTATGATGGGGGGGTCACTGGAACATTAGGGATGACATTAAAGGGTTGTAGCATTAGGAAGGCTGAGAACTCCTGCTCTGGAGGGTGGAACACTAAAATATTAAAATATGGTGGGATGGGGAAAGGACTGGTTTTGTGCTTTTTATCTGAAGTCTTAGCATTAGGTTCGTTCTAATACGTTACTAAAGTGATTTTTTTTTTGTCACATTCCCCTTCTGGACTGAGGGTCTGTTGATTCAATTGGCCTCTTTTGCTTTCACTAAGAGTTTCTTGCCAAGATCTCTTCTTGGACTTTGTCGTGACTAGTGTTTTAAATTTTAACTTGCCACACTGTAGAGTTACCTGGGAAGAGAGGCTCAGCTGAGAAGCCATTTAGATCAGTTTGGCTTGTGGGTATGTCTGTGGCAGATTATCTTAATTGTCAATTGACAAGGGAAAACACAGCCCACTTTGACCAGCACTATTCCTTAGGCAGCGCCCATAACTGTCTAGGGCAGAAGAAAGGCAGACGAACAAGCAAGAAGGCAGCATGGGTAGGTGCATTTGTCTCCTGCTCTTGGCTGGGGGAACAGTATGGCCAGTTGCCTCAAATTCTTGCCTCTATGACTTCCCCTCACTGATGGACTATAACCTGGAGTTAGAAGCTGAGGGGAAGTTTTGTTTTCCTCCGTTTCTATTGGTCAGGTTATTTTATGACAGAGAAAACTAGGACAACCCTGAAGATTACACATTCAAACTAGGCCTGCTTGGTGACCACACAGCAAGAAGGTGTGACAGGGACACACTAGAGGAATAACTCTCGGGGCCGGAGAGACTGCTCTGCAGTTAAGAACACATGCTTCTTTGGCAGAAGACTGCGGATTGATTCCCAGGACCTCCATGGCAGCCCACAACCATCTATCACACCAATTCGAGGGCATTCATTGACCTCGTCTGTCATCCACGGGCACCAGGCATGTATGTGGCAAACATACATGTAGGCGAAACACTTATACACATAATAAAACCAGTCTTTGGTTGGTGTGAATAAAATCACATGTCATATGTAAAATGCATAGCCCTTAACCAGAATCTTCAGGACAAGACACCCTGGGGAAGGAGAGCCATGAGTGACCTTCCAGGTAGAGGCACTTCAGTCAGTCAACCCAGACATGACCCATATTTGGGGGGGTGGGCATGTGCATCAAAGAAAAGACAAGTTCATGTTGCAAAGGGACTTGATGCAATGAACTTCTCTGTAAAGCCAGCCAGGAAGTACTTGGGCTGGAGTCCTGAAAGGCAAGAGAGAGCCTGGTATCTGTCCCTTGACACTGTGATTCAGCTCAGGAATCAAGTCTCCCATGCATGCGCCAGGCCAGAGTGACAGTAACCGCTGGATATTTAGTGGTTGTGTTGCTAGGAAGAAAAACCTAGCTCCACTAGTTGAAAGAAACATTTCGGAGATGTAACTGCAGTAAGCAGCAGTGGTTGACATTGCTCTACTCTGATTGGCTGAGCTGTTTCCCAGCACAGGAGTGGCAGCTATGACAGTTTGGGAATTGTATTACCTTAGAGACATCAGGGCAAGAGGAAGCTCCTCTCTCCAAAAGTTCTCAGACCTAGCAGGGTGGGTGTGCGTGTCATGGGTTCATTCCTGGTTATGCAGAGGGATTGGCTTCTATGATGGGCAGACCCAGAGCCATGCACTTTCTCTTACGAACTAAAAGATGGGGTACTCCATGATAGCTTCATGAGGTTGAAAAAAAAAAAAAACCCAACATCATACAGAGGAAGGTGCAAAGAAGGCTGAGAGACTCTGGCAGGTGCCCTGTCTGTGGGCCAGGGCTGCTCTGGGGGCCAGAATTTGTGGCGTGTTGCTCAGTAAGGGGAGCTGTGGGGGGCGGGCAGGGGGAGAGGAGCAAAAATGCTCTGGGAAAAAGCGGGACTTGAGAGGAAAGTGTCTGTGGAGGAAAATGGCACACTTCTGCTCTGCAGGAAAAGCACAGGAAGAGCCTGGAAGTTGGCCAAGCTCCTCTCCTACAAGGCCCCCTTCCATCGGAAAGTGGTGGTTATCCAGGAGGGGCCCCTGATGAAGCCACTTAGCAGCACTCATGCTAAGGGGCAGTGACCTCCAACCCTGGAACTGGGGCGCTCTGGCAAAGGCAGCCGTAACCACCCAGAGTGCAATTTGTCAGGGACGCGAAGGTTAACATTTTTCTTCACGAAAACCATCTTTAATGACCATCAGCAATCAGGACCTCCGATTTCTGTCTCATTTGAAAGCTTTTAATGCTTTCCGAGGGATAGATGGGGTGACCTAATAGGTCCTTTCCATCTCTGATTTTCTATGATTAATGAAGTTCAATTGTGCAGAATAAAATGGTGAGTTTCTCCTGTCGGTTCAGCTGCATTCTTTTTCCTCCCTCTTTTTTTTCCCATTTTTTTTCCAGATAGATGATAACCATGCATGTGTTCACTTAATGCTGCAGAGAAGAGGGACGTTTTCTTCGGAGCCAGGCTTTGAAAATGTCAAGGTGGGTGGATTTATGTGTGGTGTAAATCCTTGCCAAATGCCAGCAGCCACTCTTCTCTCCCCCTCCCCCAGACAGACAGGGGACCTCTAGGAAAAGCACCAGGAGTGATAGAAAGTGAAAATGCTTTTTCTTTGTGGAATTTGTTAGACTTAATCCTAAATCCCTCATAGCCTGTGCTTGCTTAATAACATACTGAGCTTAGTCCTCATAGTAGACATGAACTGAGCCTGTTTTGTTGAAGGGAAACTGAGGCTCAGTACATTTATGGGGTTTGATTAAGAGTGTCTACCTTGGTAAGAGGAACATGCTAGCCAGGACTTTCTAGACTCCACTCCTCAGGAAACAGGGATTCCGATCTTGGAAAAAATCTCTTGAGGAAAATTCTAGAGATACTCTCATGCTGCAGATTTTCCTGGGTTGCAACTCCTCTATATTGTGAAGCAGCCAGGCCTGTAGGGAACTCTCTCAGGGCAGAACGTGTTTAACCTCCATATACTCTACATTTGGAAGGGAATGGCTTTCCGGAAGTTATTTCTTTGGGCTTGTGTGTTTAGCCTTTATTTTTTTCTTCCTGGCTAAAAGGACACAGCTGGGCTGTGAATTCCTGGATGTTCTTTTCAGCACGGACAGTAGCAGGGGGACCCAGACAGGATTCCTTGCCAGGAGGAATGGAGACTCTGCCAGGTTGACAAACGCTGCTGTCCAGGAGTTCTGGGACAGCCCTGGAAGGAGCTGTTAAAAAACCCTCACCAGAGGCTGGACTGACAGCTCAGTTAGCAAATTGCTTATTGTGTGAACATGAGGGCCTGGTTTGGTCTCCATTGCTCATGGGAATATGGTTTTTTTCTTTTTCTGTTTTAAAGGCACAATGGTGAACATTTGTTATTGTAGTGCTGGGAGGCAGAGACAGGTAGATTCCTGGTCCCTGGTCAGGGTCTAATCAGCAATCTCCATGTCCCAGTGAGATTCTAAAAAGGCAGATGGTGCATGAGCAACCATATCAGAGGTTTATCTCTGGCTTCCACAGGTATGCACACACATATATTTGCATATATATGCCTGCATACATCTTGGTGTGTTTGCATGGGCAAACACACACACACACAATTAATCATAAAAAAATACCCACATGACTGAACTTAGACAAAC
This sequence comes from Alexandromys fortis, assembly GCF_014885135.2. Taxonomy (NCBI): domain Eukaryota; kingdom Metazoa; phylum Chordata; class Mammalia; order Rodentia; family Cricetidae; genus Alexandromys; species Alexandromys fortis. The sequence continues at coordinate 9,235,479 of NW_026067904.1, read as the reverse complement.
TTGTTTCTAAGGTCACAGGAAGTCACAAGGGACAATTTGCCTACATTCCCTACAATGTTGAATTGTAGCAGATTATAGTAATGGAGAGCTGACATTCTGGCCTCTTGATGACACAATGAACAAGAGGTGACATGATCTGGCAGCTGGCTTAACCTGGTGATCATACCAGGGTTCAAGGGCTCTTTGGTATCTTTATTTAGGAGATAACAGCTACCTGTACCCAGAACTCACTCTTATGTTGTAGAGGTTTAGAATTCCCCCATGTTTGCAGGCTAAGTGCAGGTGAGCCTTTAAATCCACAGACCTTCCTTTCCTAGCCCAAAGGAGTTGATGTGTGAAGTGGGGCTGATATTTAAAGCTGGGAAATAAGGTTTGTTTCACGTTTCTCTCTCTCTCTCTCTCTCTCTCTCTCTCTCTCTCTCTCTCTCTCTCTCTCTCTCTCTTCCTCCCTCCCTCTCTTACTCTGTGTTTGTGTGTGTGCATACACACACACACACATGTACACATATATGTTCAGACCAGAGGAGAGCCTCAGTTGTCATCTTCAGAAACCCTACCCACCTTCCTTGAGACAGGGTCTCTCATGGGCCTGGAGCTCACCAACTAAGCTAGACTTGAGGCCTGTAAACTTGACCAACTAAGCTAGACTTGAGGCCTGTAAACTTGACCAACTAAGCTAGACTTGAGGCCTGTAAACTTGAGGGCTCTACTTTTTCTCCACTGTTCTGGCTTTGGTAAACCAAGTTTTCAGTGCCAAGCCCAGCATAGACTTTTTACTAAGGTGCCGGGCCATCCTTCCAACCCCAGATACATTTCATTTAATTGGAAGCACAGTGAAAGACATGTGAGCCTATGGGCAAGGGCTGGTGGAAGGAGCTGGGACTCCACTGACCCTGTGTGATACTAACTGGGAGATTAAGCAGTGGGTGAAATGTGGGGCCTGGTTCTAGAGAGATAGGTGGTGGGAAGATTCATCTTAAGGTGTTGGCCTAAAAAAGAGTTTCACAATAGCCCAGAATGGAGTATTTGGGTATAAACTCACAGAAAGGGTAGTGATCTGCCGTCCTCTGCATGTGCTGGGAATTGGAATCAAATCCAGCAGCCAAGAGGCCTGCACATACTTTTTGTCTGCATTTATAGTACATGAGACCATGCCCAAAGTGGGCCGGTTTCATAAAGGCTATTGGCTGAAGGAGTTCCCACAGCACTGAGCCATAGTTTAAATCTGTTACTTCTTCAAACACTGGTTTGAAGATTATGATCTGCAGTGGATTTTCTCCCCTGACCCATGGTAGGTCTATGGATAAAGATATCATAGACCGCACTGTATCTTGAATGTGTTCCACCTGTTCACTGATACACCAGTGCAAAATGGGGCAATTAAGAGGCCTCCCTTAATATCCCTTTAATATCATTTGTGGGATTAGCATTTAACAGAGGGAGTTCATGCTTTACATCATGCAAGGACACAATTTTTCGTTCCTTCTCTCTGGAGAACACGGATGCAAAGTACTACCTTGGAGGCAGAGATAATAATCTAAAAGCACCAAATCCACTATGACCTTCATATTAGACTCAGCAGCCTCCAGGAGTGTCAGAAAACACATCTTTGTTCTCGGATATTTGGATAAGGTTGCACAAAACCGACAGGGATTTTAATCAGCTAGAGTGTGGGTTGCTTCCTGAGAGAGAGATAGACTTGTGGAGCCTGGACTTCTGAAGAGGGGTCTCAGTGATGTGTGTTAGCTTTCTGTTTCCCACACATGTGCCTGAACATGCAGGCTTAGGGGCTTGGCCACGAGTCCTTTTTGTTTTTCACTGGATTTTAAAATTGGGTTTAAAATATATTGAACATAACGCTTACCATTTCCATCATTTTAAGTATGCACTTTGTGGCCTTCTGTTCATACTGCTTCACAGCCATCTCTGTTTCCATCCCATTTTCCTGAGCTGAAACTGTACTTGGTAACACTTTCAAGTCTCTTTTCTGTAGCCTCTGAAACTGTCATTTTTCCTTTTCACCCTGAGAATTTTGTCACTCTGGGGACTTTGTGTAAGTAGTTATAAAGTATTCATTTGTGATTACCTACTTTTACTGTTGACTGAGGTTTCTGTCCCACCAGGTCCTGCAGCCATTTAGCCCCAAAAAAATCACACAGAGGTCTACATTAGTTATGAACTGATTGGCCCATTACCTCAGGCTTCCTTTTAACTAATTCTTACAACTTCTATTAGCTCATAATTCTTGTCTGTGTTAGCTACGTGGCTTGGTACCTTTTTTGGTAAGGCAGTCACATCTTGCTTTTTCTGAGGCAGGGTCATGACTGCAGAATCCTCTTCCCAGAATCCTCCTGTTCTCATTGCCCTGCCTATACTTCCTGCCTGGCTCTGGCTAATCAGCATTCTATTAAACAAGTACAAGAAACAAATCTTACATTTGTTTGTAAAACCATTGTCACACAGCATTTTACAGTGTACTTTCCCCCTCACTCTTGCCTTCCACCTTGCTTGAGATAGGATCTCTTGTTTGATCTTGTGTAGGCCAGGATAGTTAACCTGTGAGTTCAGGACATTGTCTCGCCTGCCTACCATCTCTGGGATTACAGTTGTGTGCTATTATGTTTGGCTTTAAGTGTCTCTTAAGGATTTGAACTGAGGTCCTTATGCTTTTGTGGCAAACACTTTACTCTCCGAGCCATCTCTCTAGCCTCTCAGAAGTTCTATTTTGAAGATGTTAGCTATCCATGTCATATTTTCTTATTCATCTATCAGTGAATAACTGGGCTGCTTCCACCTTCTGCCTGTAGCGAATAATGCTTCTCTTAATATGGATAGATAGATATCATTTTTTTTTTGAGTCTCTGTTTTAAATTCTTTTGGGATTGCAGGACTGTGTATGGATTTAACCCTTTGAGAATTTCTATAGAGGTTGGACCTAACCATGTACTAGGGTTCTGATGTCTTCACACTTTAGTGAGCTCCCATTTTTTTCTATTGTGATAACAATCATCTTTACACTGTGAAAACATATTTCACTGTAGTTTTAATTTGTCTTTATCTAATAATTAAGTACACTGAGCTGGGATTTTTGACTACATATTCTATCTGAATGATTCTCAGTCCTGGTTGCGCACTAAAATCTCTCTTGGAACTGTTGACAAGAATTATTAATTCGGAAGTTTCACTATTTGAGGCTTGGGGCTAAAGTGTTCTGGATCTCGAGAATGGAATCACCCGGTGAAATCATGACACATTTTTGGGAGTTGTCCTACTTTAGTCAACATTTTTTAATCTTATGATTTGATAAGCAACGTATGTATTTGGATTTTTCTATAAGATTTGCTGAAGAGACTCAAAATAATTCCAGATGGGCTGGTTTCCAGAGGAAATGGTGCTTCGATGATTGACAATTTCCATCCAATCCCTGACCTTGGATAGGAGAAGGGTAGTAGACTGAGTTATGTCACTGTTGCTGGAGAATTGTCTGTATTCTGTCAATTATGTTATAAATAAATGCTCATTGGCCAGACAGGAAATATAGGTGGGAAAAACCAGACAGGAAGTAGAAATGATGTAATGAGAACAGGAGAATTCTTGGAAGAAGGAAGTTGATTCCTCCCACTCCTGCCCAGACCACTGAAGTAGCAGAATGTGATCTGCCCCACTGAAATAGGTACTGAGCCACATGGCTAACATAGATCAGAAAAATGGGTTAATCAAGATGTGAGAGTTAGCCAGTGAGAGGCTAGAGCTAATGGGCCAATCAGCTTATAATTTATGGAGACCTATGTGTGACTTTCTTTGGGACTAAACAGCTGTGGGAACTGGGCAGGACAAAAGCCCCAAAACAAGCCATCCCTCCATGTTACATGTCACCAATGGCCAAGGACTTAATCGATCATACTGATGTAATATTAGTGGGCTAAGTGATGGGCTTCCAAGTTGGTGTCTACACGGAGATGCTGATAGGGTGGCATACACAAGCAGGGTACAGAAGCTCCATTCAGCCTGCCTCCCATCTCACCCTAGGCATTTCTTCCGCTTGACAGTTCCCAAGCTCATCTCCCACTGTAAACAAGCCATAGTAAATGAGGTGCTTTCTTTAGTTCTATGAATATTCTAGCACATTATCAGTCATGAGGAGGAAACTGAAACCCTTCGGCACTGGTGGTAATTTAAATGTAGCCGCTACTGCAGGAAACAGTATAGTAGTTTCTCAAAAAATTAAATGTAGAATTATATAATCCAGCACTATAGCCAGTGTTTCTGAGGTAGAGGTACAAAGCTAGGACTTAGAGTTTATGCTGTTGGGGGAGCAGTGTGTTGGACCTGTATCTTTTAGCTGTAAAGTAGCACTAACTCCAGGGACTTACCATCAACATTAAATTGAAATGGAGGATATTTGGTTGGTGCTTTGGGAGTTGGAGGACTACTTAGTATAGGAAACATTCCCAGGTATTTGCCTTGGAACGTGGGTACAGTTTATGCCTTCTTCATTGTCACGTAGGAATTACAAACAATAGTCTGGAGGAAGGACCAGTAGGGTAACACTGACATTCATTTCCACACTTTTCTTAACAGGATTGGGGTTGGGAGGAGGAAGGGACATCCATGTTGTTCTCTGCTCTGGATGATATGGAGGGGAGACCTGCTTGCTCTGGAAGACAGAAGAAGACAAAATAAAGATTGATGAGAACCTGAAGCAACGGCTTTTGGCACTGGTCTTTCATGAATGTCACTTGGGAAATTCTGATACACTTGATGTCCACAGTAGATTCATGGCCAAGGGCTCCAGCACCAGGCAGTCCTCATCTCTGGGGCCTGGTGAGAGAGACTCTGCTCTCCCTGATCTCAGAGGAGTAGGTTTCATTGTAGGTCCACAGGAGGCAGTAGGGCCGATTCATCCACAAAGGACCTAACCTTTAAACATAGCCTCTAAATAAGAAGAACCAACCCGCACTAAGAGCTCCGTAAAACTCTTTGGCTTAATGTGTGTCAGTAATAAGGTAGGTGAGTAATTGATTTCAACATATGATTTCTCATTTGATACAGAACTCCTCTAATTTCTAATTCCTACCCTGCAATGCTGGCTCACATGATTGGGATAATACCATTTTTATGTTCTTTCATCTTGTCGTATAACAAAGAACCAGGTGGCACAATTTCAATAAAAAAAATATTAAGTTCAGGTTTTTTTGTCTGTTGCATGCATCCAAAAAAGGATTTTCTTTGATAGGATAAGGCCATTATTGAATTTTAATTATGTGACTGGTGATTATGAGAATCACAATTTTTGGCATTTTGTATCTTGGTTTTACAAAGCTTGAAAATCTCTAATGCCTTTTGGAAAACCTTATGTTTCATAGCTAACCAACGCGTACTCATTAGCACTAATCAGTCACTCCCTCGTGCTTTATCATCACAATTATCTCTTTTTGGTTCTTCTTTCTTCCTTTCTTCCTTTCTTTCTTCCTTCCTTCCTTCCTTCCTTCCTTCCTTTCTTTCTTTTTTTCTTTTTTTAAAAATGGAGACAAAAGTCCATTCCTGTGAGTCTGGATGAGAAGGATCTGAGGATGGAAACCGTGCCTGGGAACCATCTTGGCAAAACTGGAAATATTCCAAACTCAGACTCATTCACACTCCTGTCGGTTACTTCATTTCTTATTGCCCACTGCTCCTGGACCTGTAAAACCCTAACTAGTGGTTTTCTACTAAACTAGGGCATTAGTTATTTTTCTCATTACAGTGACAAAATACCGAAGTTAAGGAAAGAAGGGTTTGTTGTGGCTGACAGTTTGAGGGTGGAGTCTGTCATGGCAAAGAAGGCCTGGGACAGGAGTCTGAGGCAGTTATCACATTGCTTTTGCTGCAGTCAGGAAGCAAAGGGAGATGAGGGATTCTGTGTTTTTCTCTTTATCATTTTCCGTTCTGGTCCATGGAATGGTACTGCTCATATTTAGAGTAGATTTCTTTCTTTAATTTTTTTCCTTCTTTCTTTTTTTTCTTGGCTGATTTGAGACAGGGTTTCTCTGTAAACAGCCCTAGCTGTCCTAGAACTAGCTCTTGTAGAACAGGCTGGTCTTGAACTCACAGAGATCTGCCCGCTTCTGCTTCCTGGGTGCTGGGATTAAAGGCGTGAGCCATTACCCGCCCCCCCTCGATTTCTAATCTCAATTAATTCAGCCTAGAAACTTCCAAGCAGACACACGCATACCTAGCATGCTCTCCTCAGCAATTCTAGATCTTGCCAAAGTATCAACCAATTTAAATCCTCAGAAATACTCATGTATAAAACTCTACAAGTCATATATAATACTTACGGCTTTCTATGGTATAAACACTCACTCAAAGGCTGATTTCAGGCCACCAACTAGAGGTCTCCATAAAGCGGGGAAAAGGCTTGCAAATTCAATTCCAGCACATCATCAACACCCGTGCTGACAGTTTCTCCTCCCCTCTGGTTCAAAACCCACTATCTCCATAGGGTTGTGAAATATTTGCCTATAGATTTATGTCCATTACTTACTTTCTCTTAGCTCTCCATCTGAGGACTTGCATCTATCTATCCTGCAAGAAAAACAGGTGTTTTTCTGGCATTGAGCAGGTGGAGAAGATAACTTCCTGAAGATGGGAAGGTTTACTTTTAAGAAAAAAGCACATATATCTATGTTGCAGGAGGAGAAGAACAGGTGAGAAGAAGCCAAGAAGGCAGCATTTGAGTCCTCAGCTATGCATCTCCATGAACTTTGAAGCATCCATGTTTCTTTGGTGTGTGGTTATCATGAAGGAGTGAATCAGTTGCTGGCCTCTTAGATGATCTGTTACCTTTCTATATGACTTTAGTTTTGTGCCACATTTAATCACAAAACTAAGTGCAGATGTGAGATGTGGTGAAATGAGCTAGTCAGAATACTTCACCATGTCTGTCTAATCAGTTGAATATATTTATGTGGTAAGTGTGTAAAAGTGGGTATAAGAATCAGTGTAATTCTTTTCTAATGAAAGGAACTATAAATTGTGAAATTTTTTTTTCTTATCTCCCAGCATTTGTTAATACTCAGAGCATCTATTCCTTGTTATCAAGTACTGTGTATTTATCATACAATCGTTACCTTATTAGGCTATAATAAATGTCTAGTTAAGTGCATATAGGCTGTTTCTGTTGCAGTTTAATTACCAGCACAGTTAATTAGGCAATACACTCCATCACCATTTCTATTCAGAGAGTTTCTTGACTTTATTAAGCAGGTTTGAGAATAGACCATTGGACCCAAACTCCTTGCCTAGGAGGCAGCGAAGAAACCACAAAGCCTCATTGGCACTTACACAATACCTACTATGTGTCAACACACTATATAGTTAGCTCAAAACTGCTATTTGAGAAAGCATGGTAGGGAGTCAATGACACTTGCACCTTCGCAGTCAATTTAGCAGCTATGCATGGGAACTTCAGAGAGAAGAGATGGGTGCTCTGTACCTGGGGAAATGAGATCGCCATTTCAGAACTGAGGCCAGAAGTGTTCAGAGAGTCACAGGGACAGGTGTTCTGTACCTGACAGGTAGCCTCTCTCAAACTGTAGTCAAAAGCCCTCAGAGAGGCTTAGGATGCTACGTTTCTGTGAGGAGTGCATCTGTGAATTACCTGGAAGTCTCAGTCAATCACATGAACACCCCTCATTCAACTGGGGAAAGAACAGGTACAATTCTGTGATCGAAACACCGGTCTTTAGTTTAATATCCTGAAGATTGTCAAGCGTACTTCTCCTTAGGAAGCTTTGGATAAAAGGATTGCTGCCAATCCCTTTACTTCAGAGAGAATTAAAAGCCTTAGAGAATTGAGATTAAGAAGGAAGGGGAAGGAGAATGACAGGAGAGTGGATGGGGGTAGGAAATATGAGAAAGAATAAACAAGTTTTTAAACTAAGACTTTCCTTAAGCCCTAAGTCCTCAGGACATAGAACTGTCCTGATACAGCAACTCTGATGAGAACTGGAGTGATGCCAGAATTGGAAATTTGTAATAAGAACTTTTCCAGAGACTAGTTGAAGTCATGAGGTTTGGAATAGGACCATCTCATAACCAAGTCCCCTACTGATCATTAACAATGCAAGAGCATTTTTCTGATACTTGTTACTGATTGTGAAATGAAGTTAGGGATGAATGCCACCTCCTGTCAGAGGTCAACAGTGAGTTAAAGTATAATAAATGTAAAATGTCTGCATTTTCTGTAATAGCTTTCTGTCACTGTAACATATACCAATGATATGAACTCACAAAGAGAATAGGTTGCTTATTGAGAGTTTAGTTCATGATTGACTGACTCCTTTGCTTTGGGCCTGTGGCAAGGTAAGCAGATCCTGGTAGTAGCACAGGGCAGAACCAAATCTCTCAGCTCATATCATGAAGTGGTTGAGAGGATGGGGTGAAGATAGCACATTCTCTTTCAACATGCCTCTATGACTTCTCAAAATGCCCACACCTAAAGATTTCACTCTGTGTTCTCTATTCTTCATACCCTAGGACATGTTATCAGTGGTCCCAGTTTCCTCAGGCCTCCATCCCTGATTCCCTTTGTTCCAAGGCCTTCAGAAAGGGGCTGAGCTATGCTACCAAGTCACCCACTGCAGAGACTATATCCTAGGGAATCTCAGGTCATGATCATGTTGCTCAGTCCCCATAAATTCTCTCTCTGTCCCAACTCTCCAACCATCTTATGGGGTCTTTTTTTCTGCGAAACCCTGAGTAATTCAAGAAGAGATGAAGCTGTGTGGAAACAGGAATCACTGATTATAAAGTGCATCGAGGAAAACCTTTATTGAGAAGGGACCTTTTCAAAAACTGTTTTTATTGAGCTATATATTTTTCTCCACTTCTCTCCCTTCCTCTTCCTCTACTCTTCTACCCTCTCCCATGATCCCCGTGTTCCTAATTTACTCAGGCGATCTCATCATTTTCTACTTCCCATGGAGATTAGATCTTTTAGGGTCCTCTTTGTTGTCTAGGTTCTCTGAGATTGTGAATTGTGGGCTGTTTTTTCTTTGCTTTATGTCCAAGTGAGTACATATGATATTTGTCTTTCTGGGTCTGGGTTACCTCACTCAAGATGATGTTTCTGGATCCATCCATTTGCCCACAAATTTCAAGCATTTTTTTTCTGCTCTGTATTAAGTACTCCATTGTGTAAATGTACCACATTATTCGTATCCATTCTTTGGTCGAGGGGCATTTAGGTTGTTTCCAGTTTCTGGTTATGACAAATCATGCTGCTATGAACATAGTTGAGCATATGTCCTTGTGGTACAATTGAGCATCTTTTGGGTATATACCCAAAAGTGGTATTGCTGGGTCTTGAGGTACGTTGTTTCCTAATATTCTGATAAATCACCATACTGATATCCAAAGCAGCTGTACCATTTTGTACTCCCAACAGCAATGGAGGAGTGTTTCCTTTACCCCACAACCTCTCCAGCATAAGTTACCATCAGTGTTGTTTTTGATCTTGGCCAGTCTTACAGGTGCAAGATGGACTCTCTAGGTTATTTTGGATTTACATTTCTCTGATGGCTAAGGATGTTGAGCATTTCCCTAAGTGTCTTTGAGTCATTTTTAGATTCATCTATTAAGAGTTCTCTGTTTAGTCTGTACTCCATTTTTTTATTAGATTATTTGTTCTTTTGATGACCAATTTCTTGAGTTCTTTGTATATTTTTAAAGATCAGACTTCTGTCCGATGTGGGGCTGGTGAAGATCTTTTCTCATTCTTGAGGCTCCATTTTGTCTTGTTGATCAAGTGAGAAGAGGGCTTTTTATAATTAGCTAAAGGAAAAGAGGGCGTGAGGCAAGAAAGTGTTTGGAGAAACAATGGTTCTGACAAAGAGACAAGAAAGGGTAGCAATCCAGATTGGGAGACATCTCTGATTCATTGGGGAAAGAGTAACAAAGCCAAGACAAATAGAGTGGGAAAAACAAGGGAAGAGTCCTAGGAAGTTAGGGTGGCAGAGGAAAAGAACAAAGCACCCAAGTCCAAAGAGGCCACTACAATCTCTTTGGTTCTGACTTGAACAATGTAGGACTTTGACTAGGTAAATGACCAGATTGGACTTAATTTTAGCAAGACCATTTATCTTCAGTTATTAAGTATTAGCAAATTCAGTATTAAGTTGGCAAATAAGACTGATTTGGAGATTGCAATTGTGGTGAGAGCTGATGTTCTGTCTAAAGTGTTTGTCAGGGGTTAGTCAAATATGGATGGAGGATGAAGGTACAAGCCACAATATTCTCTGATTACTGTGAATGGAAGAGGGAGCACATGTGACCTCAAGATTCCTGATTCAGACGTGTTAGTCCCTCTTTGCATTGTTGTGACCAATATCTAACTAAAATAATTTGTTTATCTGATTAGCAGGTCAGAGGATACAATCCATCATGGTGGTGGACTCCATGATAGTGGGAACTGTTTTTGTCCATGACAGCAGGAGGCTGCCTGATCAAGTCTTGCTGGATCAGCAGAGAAAATAATGTGGTGCTCAGCTGGCTTTCACATACCCCTTTTTTCTTAAGTCTAGTGCCCTGCTCATGGGATAGTGGCATCTCTGTCCATGCGGTTTTGATCATGCTCTGTTGAAATATGGAGCGGCAGGGCTGCGTCCCCGGCACCCGGCCGCCCGCATGGCTAGCTTATGCCCCGAAATAATTACACGGAAACTGTATTCTTTCAAACACTGCCCGGCCCGGCTAGTTCCAGCTTCTTATTGGCTAGCTCTTACATATTGTTCTAACCCATTTCTAATATTCTGTGTAGCCCACGAGCTGGCTTACCAGGGAGGATCTTAACCTGCGTCTGTCTGGAGTGGGAGAATCATGGCGACTCTTCAACTAAGCTTCTTTTTCCCAGAATTCTCTTCTGTCTACTCCGCCTACCTAATTTTCTGTCCTATGAGGGCCGAGGCAGTTTCTTTATTAACAAGAAATCACTCCCACATCAATGCTCAACTCTCTCAGTGATTCTGTTCCAAAAACATCCTCACAGATGCACTCAGAGGAGCTCTCCAAAATGACCCAGTTGTGTCTTTCTTTTTCTTTTAATTATTTATTTTTTTGTTTTGAGATATGGCCTCTTTGTGTAACAGTTCTGGCTGTTCTGGAACTTGTTTTGTAGACAAGGCTGGTGTCAAACTCACAGAAATCTATGGCCCTCTGTCTCCCACGTGCTGGAATTAAAAGTGTATGCTGCCACTCCCTCCCCAGGTGTTTCTTAATCTAACCAATTTAAAAAATTAACACTAACCTCACAAACAATAAGAATGGGGTTGTCATTTACTGAGAGAGAAGTGTGGTGGGGGAAGGACATTTTAGGGGTCTGGGGTATTCTGAGTAGTTGTTTTTCCATTGTCATTTAAAATATCAAATTTGTAGCAAAGTGTTCTTTTTCTTTTTTCTTCATCTAGACTGCAGATTCCCCTTCATCTTCTCACTGAGTTTTTTTTTCTTAGTAGTGTTTTGTTCTAGCCTAGGTCTCTGGGTCATCCAGACTCTGCTTCCTGGTCTTCTAAGCAGTGTCAGATTCTGACTCCCTCTCGTGACACAAGTCTCAAGTTGGACTGGTCATCGGTTGGCCACCTTTATTCACTCCAGCATACCTTGCAGGCAGAACACATTGTAGGTCGAAGATTTTGTGACGGGGTTGGTGTCCCAGTCCCCCCATGGGAAGTCTTGCCTGGTTACAGAAGATGGCTAATTCCAGCTCCATGTCCCCCATTATCAGGAGTTTTTACTAGAGTCAGCTTCATAGATTACTGGTGGTTTTCATTGCATTAAGTTTGTACTTCACCCCTGAAAGGCCTCCAGTAAAGTTCTCTCTCTTGTACTCTCTCTCTCCACCCCTCACACCATCCCCCGTTTCCATCCCCACCTTCCCAGATTCTGCCTCAAAATCTATTTCCCCTTCCCAGCGAGATCTATGCTTTGTCCCTTGAGCCCTCCTTGAAATTTGCTGGCAAATGGATGGAACTAGGAAGAAAAAAAACCCACCGTCCTGAGTGAGGTAATACAGACCCAGGAAGACAAACATGGTATGTACTCACTTATAAGTGGGATATTAGCTGCAAAGTAAAGAATAATCATGCTACAATCCACAGATCCAGAGAGAGAGGCTAAGTAGCAAAGTGATTGCTTTACTTTGTGATTAGGTATATGAAACTAGATCCAGTGGGGAGTTCTGGTCTGTCTTATCAGTAAGGAACTAGGCCACGAGAGTGGGAGCAGACACCATAGAATGCTTGTGGCCAGGCAGGGATGCCACTCCACGTATGAGCCCTGGAGCCCAAGGAAATTGGAGGATAGCTCAGGTGGAGAGACTTGGAAGGAGAAGCAAGTGACAGAGAAGAAAATCTGTAAGAAAAAAATGGGAGGAAATTATTTCAGGGAAGAGGGAGTCTTCAGCAGTGTTGAGCTCTGCAGGTATATTTAAAGCTAAGATTGATGCCTTAAAAGAGACCAAGAGAGCTGTCTGGTCCCTTGCATCATGGGAGGACACAGCAAGAAGGCACTGTCTGTGAATCAGGAAGTAGGCGCTCACTGGACATCAAATTCTGTTAGCTTTCCCAGCTTTAGGACTGTGGCATGTAGATTTATATTGTTTATAAGCCACTCAGTTTAGGATCCGTTTTCTTAGCAGTCTGCACTGACAAAGAAGACTTCACCTCTGATTGACATACATGCTGGCTCATGTGATCAACCTCCATTTAAGTGTCCTGCAAAGAGTTGCCTTTGACTATACTTTTGGCCAAGGCTTAATCATTCTAACAACACAACCATCTCTATGGGGAATAAGTGGGGCTAAAAACCTATATGGGCCACATAGGGAGTACCCAGGGTCTTAGGTGGACATCATGTAGACTATGGATTGGGAATGGGATAGGAGAGAGTTTTAGGGTTTCTATTGCTGTGAAGAGACACCGTGACCACAGCAGCTCTTATACAGGAAAACATTTAACTGGGGTTGGCTTACAGTTTCAGAGGTTTAGTTCATTATCATCATGGTGAGAAGCATGACAGCATGCAGGCAAACATGGTACTGGAGAAGGAGCTGAGAGGCCTACATCTTGATCCACAAGCAGCAGAAGGAGTGTCTCTTGGTCTCTTTTAAGGCATCCATCCCATTACTAAGGCCCCCTACTCATTTTTCAAAGGCCCAACTCCACAGATCATATCCCTGGAGTCAAGATTTCAAACTTGAAGTCTGGGGGCACACAGCACTCCATCCAAAGCGTGTAGGAAGAGATGGGGATTGGGCCATGGGCCAGGTACTACTAGCTGTTCCTGTGTCAGAACTTTTGTTATAAAACTCTGAGGTATATGAGAGTTCAAATTTTAAACCAAGACTTCCAGGTTATCATGAATATATAGTCACCAAGATAGTAAGACAGCACCTGCTGGGGTTAATAGTTTGCTAGCTGGTTCATAACACTGGTTCTGTTTCTATCTGTAGAATATATGTATAAATAGATATGAGTATATACACATGTATGCATCATACTGTATTTATAAGCTTAATGTTATTTTTTTTTTACCTCTGTCAAATCTGGGAAAAGTAAATTAGCTCATTCCTAACATCTGTGGGCTCTGGAGCAAGCATAAAAATAAAGACTTACAGATACCCAAAAAAATAAAAAGCTAAGATTGAGAGTAAACTGCATATTAAAAAACCAATACACAGAGAAACCCTGTCTCGAAAAACCAAAAAAACAAAAAATAAAAAAAAAAATAAAAAAACCAATATAGACATCACTGGCACCCTTAAGAGCATTTTTATAAGAACACTGTGAATAGAACCGTAATTAGTTGGTACTGAGAAATTGAGAGGAAGGAATTAAGTTCAGGCTGTCCTCAAAAAGTATTGCAGAGAATAGAGAAATACGGCAATCACATAGGTGAGTGTGGACCAAAACAATCTTTTTAAAGAGCAGAGAAATATAGCATGCTGTGTTCTAATGAGAACAATGCAGTAGAAACAACAGGTTCTGATTCAGAAAGGGGAGAGAACTCATGGAGCAGACTCGAGGAGTATCAAAGAAGAGAAGAAGGGTAAAAGAGCACATTTAGGGATAAGGTGCAGGCTGGCAAGTTTACAGTGGAAAGACTGGCGACATTTGGGAATGAGCCTTAGAATGTCTTGTGAAGGTGGAATCTGATTAGCAAAATGTCAATAGAAAGTTTACAGAATAACCACGAACCTAAAGAGACATAATTAAACCATGAAACAAAGGTAAGGAGGTTAGAGTTCTAATGCATGAAATAACTTAAAAGGTCACAGTATAAGGCAAAGAACGGTGACAAATAGGAAACAAACAAGAACCAGGCGGACAGAATCAAACACTGATTATATCAAATGTGGTTGGACTGGTATCTCTTGGCGTGATCGTGGCTGGCAATTTGACTACAATTGCAATGAGCTACAACCTAAGCATCTGGGGGGATCCGAGAGTGATTTTTCTTGGTCTCATTATTTGAAGTGGGAACCCCATCCTGAATCAGGTCATTTGAGATCAGAAGATCTATCCTAAGTGTACATCACAACTTCTGGTGACAGCCCACCGAAAATGGAAAGAGAAAGATTTTACTTTTTTGCATGCTTGCTCACTCTCATGGGTATGCTCATTGATCCCTAACCATTCCTTTGCTGGCGTGAGGACCTACTTCTTAGGGATTCCAAAGTAGGTGGAAAACTGTGGATCTATGGGACCTCCTTGGGATTCCAGCACCGGATTGGGACTGCTGAGCCATCTGGTTTTGTGGACTAAACAACTACTCAATCCCTGACTTTTCTATCAAGAAATGGTCACTGTTGAACTACGTAGAGCATGGTCTGTGGGCCACTCTAATAAACTCTATATAAACAGTGTGCATTCTACCCATCTTAGAGAACCTTGACTAACATACTTGGTAAAGGTGTAAAGGTTGTTCAATTGGATAGCTGGACAGGGTTTGCTACATGCTGCCTATAATATGTACACCTAGAATTAAGATCAGCCTCTTACAGTCTTTCCACTCCCTCTTTCAAAATGATCGCTGAGTCTGAGTGTGAGTTGTATTATAAAATCATTAATAATTAAAATTAAAATCAGATAGCTTGGATGTAACATTTTACACCATAAGATATTAATAAAAAGAACTTACTATGCTCATTCAATACCTGAGAAGTTGAAGATGTGTTATTAATGAAGATCCAGCTGGACATGGCAGTGCACAGCTAGAATTGCAGGATGAGAGAGGTGGAACCAGGAGGATCTGGAGTTTACAGCTGGCCTCAGCTCTATAGTGAATACTGCTGTCAGCCCAGTTTACATGAGACTTTATACCAAACGGGAAACAGAACAAAACAAAAGATGTAAACAGAAGCAATGCCTCTTCCAAAAAAAAAACCCAGAGAAAGAAAACAACAACAATAAAACAGTCAAAAGAGTTTATCTACAAATAGACTTTCATACAAGGAATATTATGCTGCAGAATCAGAGGCATTTCATGATTATAAAAATTTCCAATTATCAGGGTACTATAACCCTGGCAAAGGTTATATACCCCAAGAGGAAACAACCTAATACGTAAAGTGAAAATGTACAAAACTAAGCTGAGAAATAGAAAATCCTCAATCTGGATGATTGACAGAACAAATAAATAAAAAGAAAGCACTGAGGCTACAATCTGTGTAACACTGTCAAATGCTTGTCCTAATTTGCTTTTTATAGAACCCTAAACTCAGCAACAACAGATTATACATTCTTTTCAATCACATATGAATCATATACCAAGAATGACCATATGTTAGCTAATTAAATTAGTCTCAATAAATTTCAAAGAATTGAAATCATGCAGTGTACATTCCCTGAAGGCCACACATTAAATTATAAATCAACAACATAAAGATATCCAGACAGACAAATATTTGGAAATTAAGCAATATACATCTAAATCATCCATATGCTAAAATTAAACTTCAAAAATTAAAAAAATAAACTTTATGATAATGGAAATCCAATATGTCAGAATTTATGAAGTGTAGCTAAGATAGCACTAAGGAAAAGTTATAAATTTAAATTCTTGTATTCGAGGGGAAAATGCTGCAGAAAAGCAGTTATTCAGCTCTTCCTTTAAAGAAACTAGAAAAAGAGGAGAAAATTAGGAAAAAATGTTAGCGGAAGAGAGCAGACAAAATAAGGATGAATATTAACAAAGTACAAAATGGATAAGTGATAGAGGAAATGGACAAAATTAGGTTATGTATGAGTAAGATATTCATACTTTAGTAAGATTTCAAGAAAATAGAAAATATCTCTACCCCAAACTGGAATAAGTGAGAGGGAATGATTAAAAACTCCACAGATATTAGAAATATAAACCACATACATATTTCAGTCTATATCATACCAAAAATTTAAATTTATTGTGAATTCTAACTTTGAAACCTAACCAAAAAAATAAATAAAACCTTTAAAATCGGAGTCATCAGGCCTGAAGCGATGGCTCCATTAGTAGAATAGTTTCTATGCAAGAATAAAGATCAGAGTCTAATTCCAGGCGTCTGAAATGCTTTGTCCATATTGTGTCATGGGCGGCTTCTTCTGGTGTCAAGTCTATTTGTTATTTTTAATCCTCTTGGACCTGGAAAGAATATTTTTTCTTATGGTGTTCCTGAAAATATTGTTTCTCCCTTTTCTATGGTGTAATGTTCCTTCTATGCCATACTCCAAAGACTTCTGGGTCATCTTATAATTCCCAGAGCTCTCCTACATTCTCTTGAGTCTTACACCTGCCTATAACTCCAGATCCAACGTTCCCCTCTGTTTTTTGCAGGTGCACACAAGCACTGGCTCATATATTTACCCCCAAGTACACAAAAAATAATAAAATTAACCTTAGAAAACAATTTTCAAGGCCAAATTCTTTCTAATTTTCTTTGAAAATTGATTTGTGAGAATAGAGAAAATGAAGTTTATGCTTATAAATAAAAAAGAAATAAATATAACTATATTTATTAGGAAAAACAAAGTTTCAGATATACTCGACTTAATGTAGAAAGTTAAGTGGATTTTACGTAAATATAACTAAAATAAATTCAAAAGTAAGTAATGCAAAAGCAAATTCTAAGTAAATACCAAGAAATTTTAATTCTTAAAAAATTACGCAAATACAAATTTTAGAGCATAATGGAGGTAGTTATAAATTTCACCAAAGGAAACAGAAAGTCTATCTACCCACCCATCTATCTATCTTATATATTTTTGTAACACTCCGTAATTACATTAATTTTAGTTTCAATCTTGATAGAATTTTTTCATGGAACCTGAAAAATTACTCCTAATATTTGTATTCAAAATAGCAAAGCTTATTCTTTTCTTAAGAATAACTGTGAATATTTACTTTAACTGATTAGGAATTAGTATAAAGAAGTTTTAGTAGCAAAAGTGATGTGGCGTTGGTACTTGGGTAAAATGAAAATAAAGCAAAGTGTAGGGCTAGGGTGGGGTTAGGGTTAGGGTTAGGGTTAGGGTTAGGGTTAGGGTTAGGGTTAGGGTTAGGGTTAGGGTTAGGGTTAGGGAGGAGGCTCAGAGGGTAAGGATACCAGCTGTGGCATCTGGGTTGTTTCCAGGTTCTGGCTATTACAAATAAACTTGCTGAAAGCACAGTTGAGCAAATGTTCTTGTGATAAGAATGTGCATCCTTTGGATATATGCCCAAGAGTAGTAATGCTAGGTCTTGAGATAGATTCGTTTCCAATTTTCTGAGAAACTGCCATATTGATTTCCAAAATGACTGCAAAAGTTTACACTCCCAACAATGATGGGGGAGTGTTCCCCTTACCCCACATCCTCTCCAGCATAAGCTACCATCAGTGTTTTTGATCTAGATGGCTCTCGAGTGAATAACATATAAAAGAAAATGTTATACATTTACACAATGGAGTATTACTCGGTGGTAAAATACAATGATGTCTTGAAATCCAGGCAAATGGATGAAATTAGAAAAAAAAAAAATCCTGAGATCCTGAGTTAGGTAACCCAGGCCCAGAAAGACAAACATGACTTAGTCCCAGCAGCTGTAAAGTGGAAGCAGAAGGATCAGGAATGATCCTTTGCTGCAGAATGAAGTTAAGGCTTGGCCTATAGAAAAATAGAATAGGGGCTGGAGAGACGCTCAGTGGTTAAGAGGTCCCAACACTCACATAGTAGTTCGATATCACCTGTAACTCTAGTTCCAGAGGATTTGGTGCCCTCATTTGCTCTCCATGAACAGCGTGCATACATATATGCAGGCAAAACATTCATCCACACAAAATAAAATGATAAGGTTAAATAAATATATGCATTGATATACATAACATATAAGCATATGCATTTATACATAAAAAGAATGTATAAACTTATATTTATAATATTGTTATATTTTATAATATATGACTAAATAAAACTTGCCAGGACAGCTAGCTGTAGAGCATGTAATCAGATGGACTCAGAATAAAAGGTTTAGGAAAGAAATGTTGTGGTCGTGTCTACTCTCAGGAAGCATGCATTTAATTGGGTAGCAAGATCTACGTAAGAAGCCAGAATGAACTCTACAACAGCATGATATCAAGAGAAAGTAGAGGACAAACTTTACATTTTCCCAAAAAGTGCTGTTAATGGTTAAAGAGATAAACATTAATCTTCAAAGCAACAGCAAAATGTAGAGATAACGGGATATTTTCCTAAATATTCTGATAGTGTAGAAGGTAGAGCTGTAATTACTGCTATTCAGGACAAGAGGCTAAGTCATAGAAAATGTCCAATTCTGTCACATGCTATACATGTCACATAGAAATGACAGTTAACATTCTTTTCTTCTCCCTCCCTCCTTCCCTCTCTCTCTCTCTCTCTCTCTCTCTCTCTCTCTCTCTCTCTCTCACACACACACACACACACACACACACACACACACACACACACACAGCTCTATCCCAGCTCCCAATTCTGCTACTTCTACTTCAAGTTCCATACCTTCCTGCCAGGTGTTGTCACCTGTCTTTCCTCTGAAGGCCTTGGTAACATTCTACAGCTGAGCCCAGCAGGCGCCTGCCCCAGGCCAAACAAACATTAACAGAAGAGAAATCTTTCAGACTGGGCACTAGGGAAAAGTGATCTTGATGCTGTCTGTGGCATGAGCCAGGGCGATTGATGAGTTGGCATTCTGTCCCCGAGTCATCAATCATACAGAATCAATCCTGGCTCCCTCAGGAGCTAGCCCCCGGCTCACATAATTCTCTCTCCCTGCCACCAACCTGAACAGTCTGATCCCAGTGGTGGGAGCTGTTTTGCTCTGCGTTCAGCATTGATTCACTTGGCCTTCAGTAGTGTTTTCTACATTCCCCAGAAATGTCACTTAATTTATCCTCTCTGAGGTAGCTAAGTTGCCGGGGTCTCACGGCTCCAGCAAGGAAATGTGTCTGGCCTTTCACAGCAAATGTATTGTGAAGCTTGGAGCCCCTAGACCTGAAAGGCAGAACTCCTCTGTGTTCAGGCTCCCGAACTCAGTGACGAGGCTGAGGCAGGGGAATGAACAGAGGCTAGGGCTGGGGCATCTCGGTCAGATGGCCCTGTTGTTTTCACAGCTCTACTTCCTGACTATTGATATTTTATGGGCCCACACACATTGTTCTCTAGCATCTTTTCTGTAACAGGAGGGAATGGGCCTGCTTTTCATCCCAGCTGCCTCCCTAATTTATACCTGAAAAAATCACAGAGAAACTGCATTCATATAAACACTGCCTGGCCCGTTAGCTCCAACTTCTTATTGGTTAATTCTTACATCTTAATTTAACCCATTTCTTTTAATCTGTACATCACCATGAGGTGTGGCTTACCAGGAAAGATTCAGCATGACTGGCCTGGCAGCTTCATGGCGGCTCTCTCTGACTCTGCTTCTTCCTCCCAGAATTCAGTTCTGTCTTCTCCGCCTACCTAAGATCTGCCCTATCAAGCCAAGCAGTTTCTTTATTGATTAACCAATGAAAGCAACACATAAACAGAAGGACCTTCTGCACTACTTTTCCTATGAAATAATGATAATAAATAGCCCATCTCATGGAAATGCAGGGTTGAATTCAATGGTGAATATAGTGCTTGCTATGGAAGGAGAGTGATCAGTAGGTGTGAGTTACAAAATTGCCTTCATGAGGGCAGAGGATTTGTAGCACTGACAATGGAGATAAAGTTTCTATCTATGAAAGAAAATCTCCAGGAAGATAGTCTTTCCAGTTGTCTTGGAACCTACTATCTTATCAATACTTACTTGCTTCCCTATCTGCCAAAATGCCCTTTCATTTCCATGTAGTAAGAAGTGGGCCCCATGGAAAAGGTGTCAACAGGATGTGGCATGTGGCAGATAGAACCGAAGGTTGTCTGAAGGTCAGCTCTGAAGGATGTGCACAAGGAGGAGGGAAGTCTTTCTACTCTGCAGAAGGCTTCCTTCTGTAAAAGGGTCCTTCTGCTTTACAATATATACTTGCTAGGACTGAAGGATAGAGAACGAGGCAAGGGAGAGAAATGGTCCAGGTAGGCCACGCTGTAACAATGGCAGGGGTTGTGGTATTAGGAAGGTCCTATCCAGACCCTTGTGGAAATTCAGAAAATTTAGTCTAAAGCTGTGTAGATCTTGTCTGTTTGTCCTTTTCCCCTAGCAAACAGAATCCCTTTTCCAGGAGATTCTGAAGACTGCTTTATTTGTTAGAAGACAAGGAGGCACTAATAAATTCCTCTGTGTGAGGTATTTAATTACATAATAATGTGTACACTAATCAGAGTAAATGTGTTTGTGAAAACACCTTGATATGGGAACAGTTAATCACCCAAGGCATTGCTTCTTAACACACCTTGGAAGTTAACTTAATTAAATTAATTAGAACAATGAAAAAATTGAACTGTTTATTGGTCCACAATGGCCTGAAGAAATGCTCCCCTCAAATGCAAGAACATCTCCCACACTGCAAGCAATTTTCCCCAAACTCTCAGCCCTTATGGTTATGGCTATACCCCAGGAGCCTACAGCTGGCAAAAGCCTCCCCTGTGCCTTACCTTGGAGTCATTTCATGTTTCAGACAGAAGGCAGTCAGTGTGTACCTGAGTACATGTACACACACACACACACACACACACACACACACACACACACCTTTCTTTTGTGTGAGTCACTGAATCTCAGGGAAATCCTAGATGCTTTTATCCAGGACTCTAGTGTGCAGTTTTCATGCGACCTCTGCGACATGGGTTCTAAAGGGATGAGCTTAGAGGGCAGAAGACTTCCTGATTACTGTCATTATTATGAGTTCCATAATAACTGTTTCCTATTAATCAGGTTGATTTTATATGAATTGTGTAGTGTTTTCAGCACTGCACCAATTCTTAAGCGCATCCTCCCCTCTCTACTTGGGCTTTGTATAAGATGACATAAAAGGCTTTCACCCACTGCTTGAAAACCATTTGTTTCAGTATTCAGTGCCAACAAGAACACAGACACAAGTCATTGTGACAACTGAGCAGACACTCAAAAGTGTACATATGAAATCAATCGTTGGAGAATAAACTTGGACATCATAGAAAGCAAGAACCAATAGAACAGGGAACGTTATCTGGGGAGAAAAGTGTCCAGAATGATAAGGGTAATTGGTGCTCTAGATATTGTCCCCCGAATCCAGGACCAAGAGGCTTCAATTCTTGATGAGTTGTGTAAACCTAGATAACATCTCTTTTAAGGAACGCTAGGGTGGCGGTCTTCTTTACCTTGATGGAAAATGCCTATCTTGATACCTTAAAACAACGTCACCTACCTAAGAACAAAGTTGTGTTTATGACCTGAAATAACAGTTAGGAAAACAAGAGACTTGATAACAGATAACCTTAAGTTATCTCCTGAATTCACCTTCTTTTTCTTTTAAGAAATGAGGGCTGCTGAGAAGCCAAGGACAATGCCACTGGGTTTTGATCCTACTTCATGTTCTGGCTTTGTGGGAGCCTAGCCAGTTTGGATGTCCACCTTCCTAGACCAGGATGGAGCGGGGAGGACTTTGGACTTTCCACAGGGCAGGGAACCCTGACTGCCCCTCAGACTGGAGAGGGAGGGGGAGAGGAGTGGGGGGAGGGGGAGAGGAGAGGGAGGAGGGGGGAAAAGGGAGACGGGGAGGGAAATGGGAGGCGGGGAAAAGGCAGAAATTTTTTTTTTCAATAAAAAATTATATTAAAAAAAAAGAAAAAAAGAAAAGCAAGCAACAAAGAGACTAAAACGAAAGCCCTCTTGCAATCACCAGCCTCTCTGAAACTAGTGTGAGCTCCAAGGAGCACAGACCAGGACTGAAAGCATAGAAGGGGCCTCCATTTCCACAAGCCCCTGGGCAGGGTCTGTAAGTTTGCTTTCTACAAGGTTTGTCCCTACTCAATCACAAACTTCATCAGGGAATGTCTCATGAGTCAGTTTTATTGGGGAAGCAGAAGTTTAGGATTGTGGTGGTTCTCCAACTAGTCCAGTTATCCAGTTGTCACACCCTTGTTCAAACATCAGACTGTGCCTGGCACAGAGAATATGAGCACAACAGTGTGATGTCGTCTTAAAGTTTCTTGAGCCTGTCTTTCTAAGTTTGTGTTGGTTGGAATTCTTGTGAGAAACTGGGATTAGAAGACTCTGATAGGGCAGAGATTTGGAGGATTAAGTAAAAGTGAGAAAAGGTGTTAAGGTTCCCCCAGTTGGGGCAAGAGCACAGGTGTTTCCAGTGTAAGGTCAGAGAATATTCTTGCCTTGAGACTTTGGATCATTTGATGGAAAAATCTCAGCTACTTCCAAACCAGAAAACTGCGAGGGAGCTGCAGGCACAGTGTTTGACTGCTGCCTCTTTTTTTCCTCATCTTCTGCTAATCCTTCAAGAAAGCAGGGGGTGGGGCAGTATGAAGCAACAGAGAGGGTGGGGGAAAGATAAACAGAGCTGGTGCAGAATAGTCAGCTGGAGCTGCCTGGTATTATTGAGAGAAAAAGTATGCTTGAAAAGGGAAAAAAAAAAAAAAAAAAAACTCGTCCCAGATTTTATTCGGGTGGTTCCTTGTACATCAAGTCCAGAAACATTTTGAAGTCCACTGCTGAAATTCTCCACACTGGGCTACCGAGATAGCTCTGGTGGTAAAGTGCTTACCATGCAAGCATGAAAATCTGAATTCAATCCCCAGAGCATATATTAAGAAAAACCAGGCAGTGGGATCAGGATTTCTCCCTACTGCATGTACTCGATTTTTAGAACCCATTCTCTTTGGAGGAATACCTTGCTCAGCCTAGACATACTAGAGAGGGTCTCGATCCTTTCTCAGAGCAATGTGTTTTACCCTCTCTGAGGAGTGTGAGGAGTGGATGAGGGGTGTGGGGGGGGGAAGTTGGAGGGAATGGGAGGAGGGGAGGAGGTGGGAACTGGGATTCATATATAAAATGAAAAAAGATAGTTTTTATTTTTTAAAAATAAAATAAAAAAGGGGAAAAGCCATGTTTATGGTCATGCATGTTTTTAATCTCAGTGCTGGGAAATGGAGCAGCTGAATCCATGAGACTTGTTAGCCAGCCACTCTAGCATGCCTCGCAAGTTCCAGGCCAGTGTTTTTCAAAAAGCAAAGGTCAGACAGCATCTGAGGAATCATATCTGAGGTTGTCCTCTGGTTCCCCCTATATGCACACATATGTGCCATATACAGAGACAAATACACATACACACATATCAAAACAAAGAAAAAACCTTCCATATAATGCAGGTCATAACTTCTCTTTCTGAGCTTCTTACTTCCTCTTTGTTTGTGTTTAGGGAGTGCTGGGGGGAGCCTAGATATGAAATTACTCTGTAAAGAGGTGAGAAGGCTGGATGGGGGCTGCAGGCTCAGCCTTTAAGGAACAAAAAGGCAGAGAAACTCCACAAGAAGAGAGTGCACTGGACAGTGATGTTTTGTAAGATTAGCCTTGGACTTTCAAAGGCTGAGAAGTTTCTGGACCTCAGTCAGATTTTAAATACCACTTAGAATACCACTTAACAGGTAGTCCAAACATAGCTTTTTACCATTAATCCATTAGTTAACTCAACTAACCCACACTAAGGTTTTAGTATGGAGAATGTGCCTATTAGTGACATGATACAGTTACGAGTCTATTAAGGAATTTAGGTCAGACAAACAACCGCAGCAGAAGTCAATACCTGATGCAGGCCCAGAAATGTGCAAGAGGGAAATATAGATTAAAGGGAACTGAAGATGCTCCTGAGGGAGCTAATGAGGGATTCACCAAGAAAGAGGGCCTGAGGGGTCTCAAAGGATGGAGGAAGATATTAGTATAACTTGTTCTCCGTGACCCTGATCCTTGCCATGTTCATTTCATCTTTAGTCCTTAATATTTTCTGTTATCATAATGCCTGGGAGGCCCAGTCGATGTCTCCCTTCCAGTCTTTAATGTGCAAAGAAGATTCTAGCTATTCCAGTGAGCTTGAGTCTACCACTCCAAGAGACCATGACCTCATGTTTTTGAGAACCTAGAGGCCAAGACACCCACCTTGAAACTTTCCCAATTTACTTCTTTCTTGAGAGCTCTGTCTCTCCAACATTGCTGTAAGTGCCTTGCTTTTTGCATAATTAATCTTGTACTGTCCATCTGTGTTCCAGAAGAGGATAAATTCTGAATGGGACCTGTGGGGGGATGTGTTCAGTTGCCACATTTTTGTCTGAGAAAACTGCCCCAGCCCCTGGAAAACTGCACACACAGGATATTTAGATTTTCTGGTGGTGAGAGGCTCTCCATAAATAGCTCAGTTGCAAGGACTCCACACTCACTGAGCGGATGATCTGAGTTTTCCAGCCATTTATCCATCTCTAAGTTAATGTTTTTCTCAGAGATGATTACGGAGGAAAGATGCAAACGTAAGCAGAAAAGGTCTTTTTTGCCTCATCAGTTCAATCCTCCTGCAATTATGACTCCATCAGATGAGCAAGACAAATGCACGCCAACAACAGGATTCTAGAGCATGCAATGCCACCCCTGTGCTCTCCCCTGGCTCCCTGCCCTTCCTCTGCAGCCCCTCTTCCTGCTCATTCCTGCTTCCTCTGTGATCTCATCTAGAGACTGAAGTCACCATGCTGGCCTTGTGGTCAGGGTAGGAACTGGGGAACCATTTTCCTTTACCCTCTGTTATTATTGGCCTTTCATTTCTTAATATTCTTCCCAGATCTTTAATGTCAATTATATTTCATGAAGTCCAAATAGAAAAACAAAGAGGAAAGGAAAAAAAAATAATTCATCCCTCATGGATTGTTGCTTTTCCTCTAAAATTCAGACATAACACCCTAACCCTCACCTTCACCCTAACCTTAAGCTCCTAATTTCAGCTGTAGAGGGAAATAACAGTACACGCCCAGAGGAGCTTCTGGCAAGTGTCAGGGGATTGGGAATTGGGATGTTTATGCAACTCTATGCTACCATTTGCACTGAAGACAGTTTAGTCTAGTTGATAGTTCCTCTCTTTAGTTGGATTCAGTATATATCTGGCCTGGTCACTTCTCAAGTTCAATTCTGCCTATTCCATTCTATCCTGTTTAATTCAAGTGACTGTTGAAATCTGAGGTCAGATCTTAAAAATGGTCACAATGGGCTGTGGACAGAATAGTGGGTGTGCCTATAATGAGTGACAACCTGCATTTAATTCTTAGCAACACATACACACATGATGGGGGGAGGGAGATGTATTGGGGTTCAAGCTTAAAGATCAGAGAAGCAAACAGCCAAGCCACTAGAGAGCTCTCACCTCTACAAAATCTTCAGACTGGGAAAAGAGTGAGTTCCTGTCTCATCCTGCCTTATATTATTCTCTAGTGCCGGTGTTAAAGTTGTGCACCACCACTGCCTGGCTTGTACGGCTGACTAGCACTCTGATTTTCAGGCAAGCTTTATGTATTAAAACACACACAAACATCATTATATTTCCCCCTCTTGTCTCAAATAAAAAAGGAAAGGCTAAAACTAATTTAAGAAAAACTATACACAATAAGTACAGTAACTATATACAATACATACAGACAATAAGTACATCAACAATTCCTAGTCCATTTTCATTTGACAAATTCAGAGAGAATACTTCTTTATGCCTCCTATCTTGCTGAGTCCAAAGTCTTGTACCTAATTTTCCTTCTATCATAACTTGCATTACCATACAGAGCTACCTTTTGATATCACTAAATCTTATACACTTTACACTTCTTTAGTGAATTTCTTTTTTTGAGGCTCATAAACAAGGGAAATGATAACTATCTAATCTTCAACTACATCAGAGACCCAAGCAGAAAATGACACTAACTAAATAAGCATGAAGTACTAGCAAGTGACTTCCAAAAATGTAAGAAATTACAGAAACAACTAGCTGCCTGCACAAAGTTCCACTGCAGTGTTGGGGCATCAATCTTCAGCCTAAAGTCTAGAGTATTTGATAGACTTTTCTATGAAGCAGGAATTTTGAAGGACTGTCTCCCTTTGTCTCATTATGCCTAGTTGTCTTCAGATTCCTTACATGGATATCTTTATTCTCCTGAAAAGACAAAAACATAACCTCTCCCCAACCTTAATTTTTGGTAGATTCTTTTTTGGCCAGTTAAATATGATCAACTGAAAAGCATTTGATAGTTTTATAGGTTAGTTTAGATTAAATAGCAATGCTGTTTGATGAACTTTTAATTAAGAGGTGCTTCTTTTTAAATCAAATCTTTATCAATTTTCATGGTATCCATAACTTTTCTTCTCCTGTGGAAGCAAAAGCAAACCCCTTCCCCAACATAACAAATGTCCTGGTTTACACTATGAGGTCAGTACATCTTTAAAGTATACCAGTTGACTTAATTCTCTAGTTTTTTCCTACTAGCCAGTGTCTCTCAATAGCCACTGTACCTTTTCCCATTAGCATTTAGAAAATTCAAAGTCAATAAAGCTTTGTGCAATATGTTTCTGAGGGTCTTCATCATATCTTTCTGTTCATTTAATATATCCTTTAGAGTTTGATTTGATCTTTTTTATAAGTGCTTGCATTGTAGGATTGTGTGGTATACCTGTAATATGCCTTATATTCTAATAAGCAAAAAGCTGTTTCATGTTCTTAGAGACATATGTTGGAGCATTGTCTTCTCTCTTTATTTGTGCAGGTATGCCCATGATGGCCATAACTTCTAGCAACTGTGTGATTACCTGAACTGTCTTTTTCAAACTCAAAGCAGTTATCCATTGAAAGAATTAATAGGTGTCATTGGTGTGGTCTACATACTTTGGTTTTCCAAATGCTACAAAATGAAACATATCCACATGACAGATTTAATTCCTTTGAGTACCCTTTGAGTTACTTCCTGCAGGTAGTGGTGTTTGGTTGTATAAAGAACAAGTAGGACATTTCCTTATAATTTCCCTGGATTGTTTTCATGTGATGGAAAAGTCTTTATTTAAACCTTTAGTATTGACTTGATGTTTTCTATGAAAGTCTGAGGCCTTCAGCATATTTCCAATAAATAAATGATTGATTTCTGCATTACCTTGTGCTAGAGGACCCAGGATAGGATGGGTGCTTTGTAAATGGAATGATTCCTATTACTTCATATATCTTGTAACTGAATAAATAATGAAATAAATTCTGTACCATTTGTTATAAATTCAGCAGTTTCAGTTTGCAAAACAACTCTTTATGCATTTTGTGAATCAGTAACTATGTTAAAAGGTTCATTAAAATCCCTTAGTACCATGAGAAAAGCATATAATTATAATATTTGGGCAGAATCATAAGGGCTTTGATCCACTTTATTTAAATTTTCTGATTTGTAACCTGCCTTTTCTGGCTTATTTGCATGAGTATAAAATGTAGGGACTTCAGTTATTGGTGTTTCTCATACACTGTGAGGAAGGATCCAGCTAGTTCTTTTATAAGTTGAATTCTCTTGCTTTTGGGATATTTGTTGTCAATCTCCCCCCCCCCCCAAATTGTTACAAGCTCTTTGCCAGGGTTCAATTTCTGTCCATAATTTGTCAATTTCATCATTATTAAAAGGTACTATAATTTCTTCTGGTTCTATTCCTGCTAACTGACCAAGTCTCAATTTTCCTTTTAGAATTAACTCAGAGACATTTTCCACATAAGTTTCTAATTATTTACTCAGTTTGTGTGACAAAAAGATCCATTATAAGATAAGACATACCCTCTACATTAAAATTTCTATAGCAGAATGCTTGGAGGGTAATATGACCTGGATGTAGTTAAGCTTAAAAGCCACATGATTCACATGTACCTTCTGTAATTTCTCTTCAGTCAAAGCCAATTCTCTCTCAGCCTCAGCTGATAATTTCCTGGGACTACTTAAGTCCTTTTCACCATCTAAGGTTTAGTTTTAATCAATCAATTTATCAGGTTTGATCCCATAGCAGTCTTTGAAAGTCATTAGGAGTCTACAATTGATCTTTTCTAATTTGCACCTTTTAGGGTCTAATTTTTTATAAACCTATTTTATAACCTAAATAATTAAAAAATGCCCTTTTTTATTTTTTCTGGAGCAATTTGTAATCCCCAACAAGTCAAAATTTTCTTTATTTCTTCAAACATTCTTTTTAAAGTATTTATATTTGAATCAGCTGATAAGATGTCATCTATGTAATGGCAAACTATAGATTCAGGAAGTTGCTTACGTATCATTCCAGATGGCTACCATATAAAATATTGGCACAGAGTAGGGTAATTTAGCATTCCCTGTAAGAGAATCTTCCATTGATATCTCTTAAAGGGCTTAGAATTATTATAAGTAAGCATTATAAAGGTGATTTTTTGGTCTGTCCTTTTCTTATAGAGGTATAGTGAAGTAACAATCTTTCAAATCAATAACTATAAGAAACCACCCTTTAAGCAATAGAGAAGGCAAAGGAAGTCCAGACTGTAGAGAACATATTGGCTGAATCACTTTTTTAGCAGCTCTTAAGTCTGTCTGTTACCATTCTCCATTTTCTAGATTTCTTTTAAATAGCAAATACAGGAGAATTCCTAGGGCTGCTTGACTCTTCAATATATTGAGCATTTAGTAGCTCTTGTACCAGTTCTTCTAAGGCTTTCAGTTTCTCTGTTGTTAAAGGGCATCACATTACTAATTATAGGTTTGTCTGTCGACCATTTCAAGGCTAGTACTGTTGGGGCCTTTGAAAGATCAGTAGCAGTGTGCCCTGTTCTTGCACAACCTGAATGGTTAGTGACTGTTCCATATAATACCTTCTAACATTTTCCCCCAGAAACATACATTAATTCATAGTTTGTTTCTATGATTGGGGGAATTTAATTTGAGTCTTTCATTGTTGTAAAAATCACATCCCCATTAATCCATTAGTACAATGCCTGTTTTTGCCACACCTTGTGCATAATCCAGAAGAGAAGGGTATTCCTAATGGATTATTCTTAGAAAAATCATTGCTTCTAGGAATATACTGTCTACAGTCCCTTTTAAGGTGACCTTGTTTGCCACAATTATAACATTTGACGTTTCACTTTTACCTCAAACATCTAGAAATTACCTTTCCTATCCAAGCATAATCATGGTCATGAGATTCAATGTTGATTGAATCTTGGATCCATTCTTCCAAGCATTGTCTTTTGTAATATTATTTTAAACATATTTTCTCTTCCAGATGGAACAATTCTAGAAAGCAAACTTTGGGAAAGTTCTAAAGGACCACCAGTGAACTTTTTTGGATCTTAAATGTCTGAAAGACCTGAGGTGTTACTGAAAAAGTGCAATGTTTGACCTGGGATTGATGATGTGTTGGTTTAGAAAGAATATAGAAAGTATATCACAGTTCTAGAAGGGAGGCTGAAATGTTCAAGTATTCAGTGCTTTCTAGACTCCTACTTTTGTCATTCTGTGCATTGTTAGTATGACTTTTAGTTCTTTTATAGTTTCATTTAATACAGAAATGATGATATAATAATAATTAAAATTATTTGTTAGTAATAGGTATTCAAGGACATTGCAGTTGAATGAGTAGATATTACTTTGTATAAAACAAAATGAAATTACAACTTCATATGTGTTTATTACCTTT
The DNA here is from genome assembly GCF_014885135.2 of Alexandromys fortis. Classification (NCBI taxonomy): domain Eukaryota; kingdom Metazoa; phylum Chordata; class Mammalia; order Rodentia; family Cricetidae; genus Alexandromys; species Alexandromys fortis. The sequence continues at coordinate 9,205,335 of NW_026067904.1, read as the reverse complement.
TTGATTAAAAGTAAATATCTCACATGAATTAATTTAAGCGAGTTGCCCTGAGAGGGTCATTGCGTCATGGCTGAGAAGACATGGCATGACAGTGAGTGGCGAAGATGTGGTGATAGGATCAGGAGTCCAGATGTTCACATTGCAACTGTATTCAGGAAATGGAAAGTGAATGTGGAGTGGGGTCAGAGTATTAAGCCTCAAGACATGTACTTAGGGACCTATTTCTGCTGGCAAGGTTCTGCTTCCTAAAAGCTCCACAACCTTCCTAAATGGCATTGCCAGATGGAGACCAAATATTCAAATGCATGAACACATGAGGGACATTTCACATTCAAACCAACATAATGATTTTTCCTATAAAAATCATATAAGCATTCTAGATTCCAAAATAAATGATGGTTGGGATATCTGCTCTTACTGGGAGAATTAGAATATACCTTTTTTCTGGACAGTGCTTATCAAGAGGCTGTCTGTATTTGATCAGTATTGGAACAACAGCGTGCAACTGAGTCCTTACCATGATGCTATGGACCACGCAGTGGATATTGCTTTGCAGCTTGGTGGTGCATGGCCTCCAATGTTACATACTTACATACACTTCATTAATAAATGAACAACCCCAAAAACTAGGCTGGGGATATGTGCATGTCACCATAGAGCCCTTAAATGTGTACCTTATAGAACTTTCATAGTTTTGTAGATTTGCTCTGGAGCTGAGTCATTAGAGACTGGGCTTATATTTCTCTTGGGTTGATAGATAGAATGACTTCTAGGAAGAATCAGGGGTCCATTCATCCATTAGGGAAAGCAGGAGTGACAGAAATGATGAATATGATCTGATGGGTGAGAGAAGCAAGAATCACAACAGGTATGGGACTTGGTGCGCTATTCATTTTGGGCAGGGGGATAATGTATCTCCACCTGGGCCTCAGACTCAAGCCATTATGGTATTCATAATATCCCTGCAGAATGTGCTGGAGATGAAGGAAATTGCTCTTTTGTTGGTCCCTGATGTGCTCATGCTGGCTCTGGGCAAAATCCTTCATGCTCATCCCCCCTCACCCCCTCATGTTCTGCCCTGGATTAAATGCTCCGACCTCATGGGGATACCTCTGATTGCATGGGTGGCTCATGATCATCCCTTGGCTGCCCCAGAGCACAGTAGCGCTTTGCTTGCATCTTCCTTAAGGCTCTCACACAAATTCCTCTCTGTGGGGGCTGCTTTCCAGCGAGAGCTTTCTGGCATAATGTTTAATCAACATCCCTTCCTCCTTGGACCACTGGTGAAGATGAAGGTGTTCTCCCCTGATATTTGATTTCAAACAGAAGTTCTCTGAGGAACTAAGGAGTTTTGAAGAATAAACTGCTGGTGTCCAGGACGTGTTTTCCTTTGTGTTAACAAAGGTTTGAAGTTCAATTTATAACTTCAAAGGAATTCTATCTATCCCTTGCCACCAACCTAAAATCTTGGTTGTTTAATTTGGTCCTTTCCAATTTCGTCCTGTCTGTAAACTCTTCAGCTATACCCCATTCTCCCACTGACTACCTCACTTCTTGAATCACTGTCCCATCCTCTTTTCTCTATTTCACTGTCTGAAGAATGATTTCAGGGATGCTCTTCCCTTTCTAGTCAGTGTGGCATCCTTTTACTTAGCTCACCATTGTGGCCTTAGTCCTGATCTCAGATCTCTGCTGCATTCAGTCTGTCATGTGCTCACAATGCCCTCCTCTCCTTCCAGGCTGTCTAGTGGTTTATCCGAGGTCTTCTAAATTTGCCAAGCAATCCCTTAGCTCTACATCATGTATATTATGTTCATAATGGACTTCCCAACTCTCATCCTGTGTTTCCAACTTTATTTACCATATTTTGCTTTGTAGATACAGAAACATGCGCATGACACATAAACCTGTGTACACATATAAACAAACACACAAATCCATACTTGTGCCTAGATACATGTATTAGTTCACTCTCTATTGCTATGATAAAATGCTGAGCAAAAGCAACATAGGGAGGAAAGAGTTCATTTTCAAAGAAGCCCAGGCAGGAACTGACAGAAAAGGAATGCTGTTTACTGCTTGATTCCTCTGGCTTGCTCAGCTTCATCCCTTCCTCCCTCCCACCCTCCCTCCTACCTTCCCTCTCTTCCTTTCTTCCATCCTTTCTTTTTTTGAAACAGGGTTTCACTGTGTTGTCCTAACTGTTCTGCAGCTTACTCTGTAGACCAGGCTAGCCTTAAACTCAGAGATCTGTCTGCTTCTGCCTCTGCCTCTGCCCCTCCTCTGTTGGGATTAAAGGTGTGCGCCACCACTGCTCAGCCTACAGCTACCTTTCTTGAGCTGCCCAGGTTTACCTGCCCAAGGATGGTACCCTCTTTCAATTAGCAGTTAAGAATGTGTCCCACAGCCATACCAGTGAAGCAATCTGATGGAAACGGTTTTCCAGCTGAGATCCCATCTTCTCAGGTATGTCTAGGTTTATGTAAACTTGACAAAAATTAGCTATGAAAATATACTAAAACCACAGACAAATAATTTTGTATGTACCTTTTGTTTTACTACCTTTGAACCACAGATATTATAATGGCCTGCCTTTGTAGGTTTTTTTTCAGCTCAGTATTTGCTTCAGAAGCACTATGTGTGCATGAGCACATGTGGGGGGGGGTCTTCAGGTAGGTCAGGTGTCTTGATTAATTTATCTTCACTCTACTTATTGAGACAGCCTCTCAGTACATCTGGAGCTTTCAAATTTGTCTAGTCTAACTGACCAACTTACCCTGGGATCCCCTGTTTTCATCTCCACAATGCTGTGATTGCAGGTGGGTCACTATTCTTCCTAAAATTTCATGTGAGTGTTGGGATCTGAACTCTGATCTTGACACTTACATGACAAGCACTTTATCCATTGTCATGTGTCCCCAGGCCTAGAAGCACCCCTCATCTCTATTCCTGTCACTTCAACCATAGTAGTTTAGTTTACATGGTATCCACATGGTGAAACCCCTAATGAGTTAGTTCTAATACTATGGTACCCAACTTCCTAATCTCTAGAGGAAGGTCAGACAATAACAAATTGAATCTAGCAGAATACTTGTTTGAGAACATATTTGTAGATGCTGTACATATTTTATATTTCAATCCAAGTAAATACTCCATCTTCATTTTGCTGATAAACAATCCTATGCTAAACCTCTGTTGCTGTTGTGTGTGTGTTTCTGCCATTTTCAAGAAGAGAGAAGGCAGTAGAAAAAAAGAGAGAGACAGAAACAAAGAAATAGAATAAAAAACTGTATTTTAATAACCAATCATATTTTATAACACACAGAAATCTAGTATTTCCCTTAAATTTTAGTCCCTTAAAAGTTTTGCTACTGTTTATTATTGAAATTAAATCATATTACTGCCTTCCCTTTCCTTTGTCCAAGTCCTCCTATATTTTTAATCAAACCTTGGTATTAATTTCTTCCTCAAGCTTTCTTTTCTTTTTCTCTTCTCTTTTTCTTATTTTACTTTTTCTAGGGAGGATTTCTCTGTGTATTCCTGAAATTTACTCTGTAGACCAGGCTGGTCATGAACTCACAGCGATCTGCCTGCCTCTGCATCCCAACTGCTGGGATTAAAGACATGTGCCACCACCCTTCTGTTAAAAGCTTGTTTGAGAGATTGACAGTTCTTGTCTTTCTCTTCCTTATAAGACACACACCTCTCCTTTCCCCCATTTTTGTGCCCAGTGTGGACATTTAGTGACTCTTCTATTGGACAGTTAGAAATTTTTGCTCTGGAGAAGCAGCTAAAGTCCACATGGCATTTAATTTTTGTTCAGTATTTCTGAATTTTATTTAAAATATGTACTTTATGTTTTCTTCAAGGGCTGTCCTGAGGAACACTTCAGATTTCCTGAGGCCAAGAGAATAGAGTGTGCCATAAATGACATTAAACAATATGTATCTCATTCAACAAATGTTTGCTAGGCTTCCTTCTCCTGTTGATGTGGATAATAAGAGCAGATGTGACTCCTGCTTTCAGAGAGATTGCGTTCCAGGAAAAGTCACATACACAAAAGAAAATGACCTCAGTATAAGGAGAAGTCTCTGACCACACTGGATGCTCACACAACAGAGATGAATGAATGAGTGAACAGTGATCTTACTGCAGTTCTCAGGGGAAGTGCCCAGGGTGAGAAGATGGGTTTAGCTAAAGACAAAACTTTGGAGGATGAAAGAAGATATTCTAGGCAATGCAACCATAATGAACAAACACAACAATGCCAGTTTTTCACTAAAGGAATAAACAAATTAGTTCCCAAGAAGACTCCACTTAAGTATAAAGAAATCCTTACATCCACTCTTCCTGGTCTCTCAGAGGCTTGACAAGCACCAGCTAAGAGCTGCCTTCTCCTAGAACTGTTCTTCTTGTCTGCTCACTCACACAAACCCTCCTAGAATCTATAAAAGTGTTTGGCATATACTCTGACTTTACCCCTTTGCTTTTAACAAAGTTAATTATTACACGGAGGCACCGCTCGCTATGCTTTACTTTATCCTGCAAGATTGGTATTTCAGTTTTCATTTAAGTAACTGAGGTCCAGAACAGTCAAACCTTTTCATCAAACAAACAGCCGATGGATACTACAACAAGGTTTGAAACCCAAACCTCACCTATAACTGGTACTCTACCCTCTGCCTGGAGGTTGGAGCCAATGGCCAGGAAGAATCTCCAGCAGCAAGAGAGATGCTGCAGCAGTGGTTGGTCTGCCTCTAGCTGGAGGCAATGCTCAGTTTGGTCATAGGGAAATCAGGCAGCGTTCTAAAGTATGGGTTGCACTACTTCCTTTTCAAAGTTACTGTTAATGATTCCATTGGGGGGACTTTTATAGCCCACCAGCATTTTGAATGTATGATATAGGTCTTGCTTTCTCATCACAGGTCAGTTTTCAAACTGTGATGAGTTTTAAATTGTGACCATAGAATGAATTCATGTCGATTCCTCTTGGGCTTATACAGTTACTCTAGCGTTCTCATAGACTAGAGGACCAGTTACAGTTTGCAGAGTAGGTAGATGGAAGAGTAAAAGTATAAACTGTAGACCATCAGCAGCAGCAGGCATTTTCTATGAATGTGCCTGGCTGGATCTGCAACCAGGTGAACCTTACCTTTTCATGGATCGAGCATAACCATGACTTTTAACTCCCACTTTGAGGAAGGTCTGTCTACCAAGTTTTCCCGAAGTCTCTTGGGATGTACCTTCCTGCTGCTGGATCACCCTGCTCACTCTCTTGCTCTTTGTCTCAACCATGTGCTTTTTATCCTTTTTACAAGATAAACTCCTGTTTTCTTTTAGATCTCCATCTCAAATCCCAGCCCGTTTCTCTTGTTCTATATCGGAATTAGATACTCCTAACCTGAACTGTCAGGACCACAGGACTCCCTGCTCTGATCTATTTATCCATTTATGTTCCCCACAAAGGTGTTGGCTGCCCAAATGTAATTTAGTAAGTAACTAGGACAGGGCCTGGTCCACTTGCTGTGCTCAGGATTTAGCTACTGCAGCACTCAATGGATGAAAAGTGGTTGGACAATCATTTTCTTTCGCTTGTATATTTGGTTTATGTTTTTGTGGGTCTTTTTGCTTGATTATTTGGAGAGAGACAGAGACAGTGACACAGAGAAAGAACATAAAGTTAATTGAGTAGAGAGGTGGGTAGGATCTTAGGATCTGAGAGGACTTGAGGAGGAGAAAAATGGTCAAATATATTGCATGAAAAATGATTTTCTATAAAAAAGTGATTGAACATTCAGGTGTGTTGTGTGTGTGTGTGTGTGTGTGTGTGTGTGTGTGTGTGTGTGTGTGTGTAAGCAGCCAGCACCTTCTTATAGAAATGCTGCTCTCAAGACATGAAAGTGACTAAGATGTGAAAGATGCTTATGAGGCTGCTATGGAATTTTAATGGGCCTTTTATGTATCCTACTTCATTAATAACAGGGCGAGTGGAGTGCTTCAGCATCTTTTATCTCCCATCTGTATTCAAATGCAACAGAATCTCCCCCAGTAAAATTTCAGGGTAAATTAATGATATTCATTTTCTCAGAAAACCTATTTTTCCTTAATGGATAGACTGCTGACCCAATGCATATGTGTAATTCCCTGTTTAATGAGGGCACCAGCTGATATGATACACTGGGAAATGACCCTTGATCTTGTGAACCTGGGGGCTTTGGGTGCGGTGAGATGATCTTTTCCATAGGGCGAGTGATGGTCAGAGTACAGGAGTGCTTACTTCTGGGTCACCCCTCTCGCCTCTGTTAGTTCTTGCTGTCTGGTTTGACCTCAGTCAGTGCATGGTGATTATGGTGACTGTGGGTTCAGTCTGACCAGCTTGGCTTGACCACAGTCAGTGCATGGTGGTTTTGGGTTGAGTCTGATCTGCCTGATTTGACTTTGGTCAGTGCATGGGGGCTATGGGTTCTGTCTGACCTGGTTTCTCTGCTGTTTCTGAGTTGCTCCCAGCTTAGTCTTGCCACAGAGAACTCTAACTTGAGTGAATTGTCAAAGATGTTTAAATGTCATTGGCAGCTGTAATTGATTGCCCGTGTGCTCTCAAAATCCACATTTTGAAATTTTAACTCGATTCCTAACCCCCAATATGATGATATTGCAAGTGAAGTCTATGAGAAGTGATTAAGTCTTTAGGGTAAAACTCTAGTGAATAGTTTTTATACCAAAGACACCAAGAGCTCTCTTTCTTTCTTCTGTCTTGTGAAGACACACTATCAAAATACAGAAGTGTATAATCTGAAGGAGACTCCACCACCAGAATGCTGATCTCACAGTTTCAGCTTTCACAGTTGTGAGAAGACTTCTTCTCATTCATAGGCCACCCAGCCTCCGATGCACTGTTATTGCACCTGAACTAAGAGTACTCATTAAGATTAATAAATGTGCTTCTGGAAGACACACAGGGAAGGGCTTAGGAGGGATTCAGCCTATGGAGAAAGAAAACAGATTGCTCAGCAAGTGCTGCATGCTCTGGATACCTGATTATCAAGGAGATGAAGAGGGCTTGAGAGTTTGTGAATGACAGACAGAGAAAAGAACAAATCTCAGGATCCTCACAGGTGCTCTTTGGCTAGAAAGAAATCTCTACAGGGACTTGAGCATAGACCAAAGGCCTCTCCAAACATCATTAAGGGGCCCGGCCTTGTTCAATACTGTGTTTGAGCTACATTGAACTAGTTGGTATTGAAGCACAGGCAAAAAGGCCTATGACCAAAGGAGGCACACAACCAAACCTGCCTGCAGCTAACAATTCTACTGTTAATACATTTTTAAACTTTAAATGCCTCCAAGTTACATGCTTTTTATGTGCCAGATTCACACAAGGTGCAATAGCAGGAAAAATGCAACTCTTGAAATCTTTGCCAGATGTGTGGGTGAGATGCATGGAGACTGTATGGAAAACTGTAGTAAGCTGGGAATAACAAGGAGTGACCACGGCAGGCCCAAATGAGAATGCCACTTCACTGGACTATGTACAGAAATGGTTGTGATGACCTACACAGAGTTTCTCTTCCAATTAAACGAAGTTATCACATTCTGGCCTGGGTGAGAACATGGAAGCAGAAACAATTTCACTGAGTGCCTACTATAGACTTTGCTGCTGTGCTGCTTTAGCATCCCTCTGCAAAGGAAGATATCAAAGGCTTGCAAGAAGAAAATAAAGTAAGAGCAATGTGATCCCTTAAAAATAGGCCATAGAGTACAATGGTCAAGCCAGGTTTAGGATCCAGTTTTTCTGTCTCCATATTTCAACTTCTTTTCTTCTAAGCCTATGTGGTGGTTTCACTCTTGCTATCTTGTGGTAAAGCCCTCCCCCATCAGGGCTGTGGTTTTTTCTGTAGATCTAGACCTCCTTAGGACTTGATATTTCCTCCCCAGTCTAATAGACTAGGCAAGTCTGGCACAGCTAGGTTGCCTGTAACTCAGGAGCGCCTGTTCCAAGGGAGGGTGGAACTAAGCCACCTGGAGTGTCTCATTTTGAAGCTTCACTCTACTGGGGCTTAAAGGGTTTAGTGCTTTGTCTTAATGAAAAAGGTTATTACCCAAAGGTCTGTAAAAGCAGCAAGCCAGATGGCTGAGCTTGGGCAGAGGTGAACCTGTTCTCTTCAGCACTCCCGAGCACTGAATATATCTTGGTCTCTTAGTCAGGGTCACTATGTTTTATTATTATTATTATTATTTGGAGGGACAACTTTGGGGTAGTAGATTTGGGCATTTCTATGACTTCCTTGCCTTCCTTGCCTCTTAGATTAGCTGACTGAAAGCAAGCGAACTTGAATCAATTGTTTTGAATGAGGCTCATGTACAAAGCCATGTCAAGATGATGGAATAAATAAATCATGTGGAAAAACAGTGGACAGGACATTTTAGGGCAGTTTCACATGCGATCTTTTAAGATAACCAAAAAATAAATCTTATTATAAAATGGCTAGTGGTATTCAGAATGCCAAGATCGTATTTTAAAATTTTGTCAATTTAGATATTTTTGGGGAGACTTTTCATTATCTCCCCCTGCAATAAGAAGAGGAGCCCAGCAGATTAGGAAGTAATTTTCCTTCAGCCTCTGTATCCCAGTGGCTCTCCCACGATGCTCTGAGTGAGCATTTCTTCTCTCATATTGGTTTACTTGCCTGTTCTGCTTTGAAAATGGTATCCTCAAATAGCCAGAGCTCTCCAAACCTCCTGAGGACAACTCCATCCACGCAGTACTGTGAGGTAGAAATGAACAGTGTAACCCTAGCCCTGGCACATGCTCTAAACTCTTCCTCCCCAGTCTTGTTCTCAATAGAGGATGATAGTTCTTACCTTGTAGAATTATTAAAAATGAAGACAATGTGATGTTTTGATTCATGAATATGTTGGGTAATGATCAAATTATGGTAATCAGTATATCCATCATTATACTTATTGTTTCTTTGTAGTGAGTACATTTAAACTTCTCTAGTTATGTTGAGATACAAAATGTACTATTGTTATCTGTGTTCATCCTGTTACCTCAGAACACAGAACAGACTCCTGTCTGACTATAACTTTGCACCTCATACATATTCATACAGCAAGCATTTTGTGTCAATCAAAGCATTTAAAAATGAAAAGAGATAATGGATGCATAAGAAATAGCACTAATAACTACTTTTAGCTTCTTGAGCAAGTACTACCTCCTTCAGAAGATCCTTCTGGAAGCCTAGCCTAGAGCTTCCTTTTGTCCTGCATTCTATAATATAAAAGTTTCAGATCACGCATAGTATAAATAACAGAAAATTACTTTATTACAAGTCTAGTGTCTAAAAAGCTTGGGTCTTGAAGAGCTATTCTCTAGTGAGAGCCGCCTTCCTAAGCTGTAGACAGCATCTTCTCTGTTTGTTGTCATGTTATTTCTTAGATGGTCACCAAACTTATTTGATCAGAAAAATATTTATGACTTTATTTCACCTTAAATATTTCTCTTGCTTTGGAACTGAGAGGAGAAACTACTACTATCACATTCCTAAGTCCATGTAATTCAGATATGACTAATTAAAATATTATATTAAAATATTTCTTAGGGTTTCAGCAAATACATTATGGAAAGGTGCTGGACACATTCTGCCCACAATATTCAGTGAACCACTTTTTGGAACTATAGTAGATACATTAATAATAAAAAAAATTAACAGTACTTCCCTTAAAGAAGTGTTTTTCCATATGAGGCAGGGGTGCCAAAGAACATGAAGTTTAGTAAGTAGGGAAATGGGGTGAGATCTTGGAGGAGTTAAGGGACTTGAAATAATAGGATAAGTCACACAGCATCTAACCTCTACACACAGCCAGTTCTTCCTCCTCCTTCTCCAGGTCTAGTCCAGGCAGTCTCTATGACCTCCCCATCTACACAAGCTCCCCAATTCAGCAGACCCAGCCCACGTCCCACTTCTAGTTTCTTGGTTTTGTTTGGCCACCCTTGTTCCTCAAGTGATCTCTATGCATCTGCCAGAACCCCACCATTTTACCTCTCAGCCCACAGGCCCATCCCATACCACAACTAATGTTTTCACCCAGCCAGATCTACTCCCACACTAGGCTTGGATTGGTAAGCATACCATCCCAATCCCTTCTGCCCAGCTGACTTCATTCTACTAAACACATTTCCAATTTCTTTCTTTTCTTTTTTTTTTTTTTTTTTTTTTTTTTTTGGTTTTTCGAGACAGGGTTTCTCTGTAGCTTTGGTGCCTGTCCCAAAACTAGCTCTTGTAGGACCAGGCTGGCCTTGAACTCCCAAAGATCTGTCTGCCTCTGCCTCCCAAGTGCTGGGATTAAAGGCGTGCACCACCACTGCCAGGCTATAAAATATTCTCCTGCAAGTTATTTATATGAATCCCAGGACATAGAATTTAAAAAGTCCACAAACTTTACCAAAGAATTGAAACAGTTTAAAGATGACACAAAGAACAGCTTAATGAAGTTAAGAAGAAAGAGCTTAAAGGAAACAAACACCTGAGTGATCCGCCAAGAAAGCACAAACATAAGGGTGATAGAAGTGAGGAAGATAATGTGGGATTTGAGATGGAATGAACTAAGAAGACAGAAACACTAAAGGGGACTCAAGCTAAAATGAACATGATATTGAAAAATCTAATAACTCAGCTGAAAAGCTCACGATAAAGTCTTAAAAGTACAACAAATCAGAGAGAGAGAGAGAGAGAGAGAGGGAGGGAGGGAGGGAGGGAGGGAGAGAGAGAGAGAGAGAGAGAGAGAGAGAGAGAGAGAGAGAGAGAGAGAGAATGAATACAGGAGATGTGGGACATCATGAAAAAGCCAAACCTTAAATTATAGGCATTGACGAGGGGAAGAATTCCAAGTTAGTGGCATAGACCAGATCTTCAACAAGATCAAAGATGAAAACTTCCACCAAACTAAGGAAAGTCACACCAATACAGACACAAGAAATACAAAGAACACCAAATGGACAAAACCAGAAAACAATCCCCATTGCCATACCATAGTTAAAACCCTAAGTATACAAAATAAAACAAAAGGAAGCATATTTATAATTGTAAGACATGAAACACAAATCACATATGAAGGAAAACCAATCAGAGTACCAACTGATTATTCAATGGAAACTCTGGAAGCCATAAGAGCCCCAAGCAACTCATGTTAAGTCCTAAAAGACTATAATGACCACACTAGACTAATGTATCCAGCAAAACTATCTGCCACAATTGAAGAAGGAAAAACTTTCCATAACTTAAACAGCCTAAAATATATTTTATCCAACAAACCTAAAGAAAATACAGGAAACAATAGTCTGAGCTGAAGAGAGAAATGAATATATCAGAGACTATAGAAAGAAATACAAAGCCGTAATTATTGACATAAAGCACTACTGAGAATGTGAAAGAAACTCTGAAAAATGAACATGATGACCCCATTTCACACTTCTTTCTTATACAAATTTCATTTATAAGTTTTTATCCTTTCATTGAAAATAGATTCATTTGTCACATAACCTATTCTGATTATGATTTTTCCTCCTTCTACTCACCCCTGCGTGGAGTACTCTCAAAAACCTAAAATGAAATCCACCATATGACTCAGGTGTACCACTCTTTGGCATGTGCCCAAAGGGCTCAACATTCTAACTGATACTTGCTCTGCCATGTTCATTGCTTCTCTATTCACAACTACTTAAGAAATGAAAGCAACCAAAATGTTATTTAATTGAAAAGTAGTGCTATTTCCCTGTCAGAGAAATGAATTCAAAAGCTTTGCATGTAAATATATGTAACTAGAAAAGATTCTATTGAATGAGTTAATCCAGACCAGGAAAGACAAACTTCATCTATTTTCTTTTATGCAAGGCTCTTAGCTCCAAATCTTCAGATGTGAGTCCATATCCTGGAGTAACTGCAGAAACAAGGGAAGTAAAAAGAGGCTGTTTCTAGGGATGGTGGTGGGGTTTTGTCAGTATAGAGGGCAATATTAGGGTGCAATCCATCTTATTAGAGAATTAGGAAGAGGGGGGCTCTAATTAAAGAGGGGGCAGGGAGATAAACACAGAAGAGCAAAGGAAGGCAAAAGAACAGTAAGAGAAGAGCAAGAATCTTTGAAAATGTCATGAGGAATCATGCTATTATCTATCTTAAAAACATAATATACACAAGATTGTGTATAAAGAAAAGTCCATGGGTAGTTTAAATGAAATTTTCTCATTTTGATTGATAATGCTCCCCCTAAAAGCATCTAACAAAAAATCATAACACCAGGCTTGAAAGGCCATAGTTTGAGTCGCTGGTCATGGCTGTCCAAGATTATAAACATTGCAGACTATTGCTGTTGCCTTTGGTTAACCCCCAGAGATGGAAGGTAGGTTGCTGTTGTTGAAGATACCATGTACTTCAGACACTCCCTGAGCTGGAACTGATCTGAATGTTTCCCCATGGTATCAGATGTAATATCCTCTGGGTGCAGTAGAGGCATGCATAACTCGGAAGTAACTGACCAATCTTGAGTTGGATTGAAGCACACTCAGCCAGAGGGAAACTGTGCCTGGTACTTGAAATCTAGCCCAGCACCCGGAGAAATTGAAGTCATGGATCTTGGAGGAGAATCTACAATCACCAGTTTACTGAACCAACACATTCCCTAACTAAACTCTAAATATTTGTTTTTATAATCATATACACATGTAGTCCTCATAATTCAGCAAAGAAATTTCCCTTGGCCTTTGATGGCATGAAAAAAAAAAAACTGGCCCTGCCCTCTAATAGGAGACTACCAGGAGACCTACCCCTGCCATACTTGGGAAAGCTGGATCCACCCATTACCATAGGCATGGCAGAGCCAGCTCCTCTATTCACCTGAGAGGAGTGCTTCAGGCCTCCTGGGCAGAACAACCTAGCTGCCACTCAGACACATGTCCAGGGCTTTGAGTTGGCACTCCCCAAATCTATGACCTGCTAGAGCTAGTGAAGGAGCTGGTCCTAGGGAGCCACAGCTGGAGAATCCGAATGACTTGGGGCAACTGTAAAATATGCAAGAGGAGTGTGAGTGAGGGTCCAATACTGATGGTTGACCAGAAGCGAGAGCCCTTGAACCTGAACAATAACACATTAAACAAGGAACATTTGCAAATAAAGCTGTGTGGACAAAAGGTATACTGCATGAACTAGGAGAGGAGAGAAAGATGGAGGAATGAACTCTTTTTTATTGTTTGCTTTTTTGTTTGTGTTTTTAAATTATATTCTTATTTGCATTTTAATTTTTATCTTATTCCTGTTATTTCTTTTTTTAGTTTTTTTTTGTAGGGGGCACTAAAAGGGTGAAAGGCAGGTACAGAGGCACTGGAAAATAATTAGGACTGGGATGCATGATGTGAAATTCCCAAAGAATCAATAAAAATTATGTTAATAAAAAGCAAATGAATCATTGTAGGCATTATTTAATAGACAACTAAAACCTTATAAAAAGCCTTTAAAGAGAAGTTTCCCTTTGTAATAACCAGAGGTCATTACAGAAAACCCCAACCAATCAAAATGCAGACTTATGGAGCCTTGTCTCAAGGGTTACACTTACAAAACACTCCTATACCTAAGGCTCAGGGAACACTGCAGAAGAGCAGGTGGAAATGGTGTGAGAGCCAAAGGATAAGGAAGTGTCCTATAACGTCAGAAGCTACACCCATAAGGCCTTACCAACATGATTGTATAAATGGGAGATGAACAAGGATGAAACCAGTAGACTTGCCAAATAGATGGGGAAAAGCCCAGAGGATCCAACCCTATATAAGGATCCAAAGGCAAGTAAAAAAATGTTGAAAGTGAGAAATAGTCTCCTTAAAGAAGAGCACACCAATTGGCTGTCTAATACCAAATGTTAACCCCAAAAACATACATACAAGTAACACATACAGATCAAGTAAGTTATATTTAAGAAAATGTCTTTGTAGACATGTAACAACATATATATGTGTGTGTGTATGTATATGTATATACGTAACAACATATGTAATAACACTCAATGACAAAAAGGCCACCAAGAGTTTGAAAGAGATCAAGGAAGGGTTTATGGGAAAATTTGGAGGGAGGAAAGGGAAGGGAGAAGTAATGCAATCATTCAAAAAAAAAAGATATAAAGTTAAGAAAATACGTAGTGCACAAAATTCTCAAGGAATAAATAAATAAATAAATGAACAAAACAAAACCTTTTTCCTTCTTTTTATGGTTGACCAGCTCATTAAAGGTGCACATGATTATGCCTAATAAGTAGTAATTAGTGAAATGCTGGATTTTTTTCTACTATGAAACAATTAATCAGAGTTCTGCCCTATGAAATGCTAAGTATGTCATAAGGAAATGTTTTTTTCCAGGGTTAGCTAGATCAGGCACAAATAATTTCAATTACTTAATGCAACAGAATGTTCTCTTGCCTTATAATAACATTTATCATGAGTCACTGGTGGGGAGAAGGGTTACTCAAAGCAATCATCCAAAGACCAGACACTGCCTTCTCAAATGCTAAGAGAACCGAGAAGATAGCTGGTCCTCACATTGTCATTCAGATACTCACACACCACAAAGTTCCTTGTCCAGGACTGGCCAATAACTCACCTGACACAACTGAAGTGTAGAAGAAACAGTCCTATCAAGCATCCCAAAGGCAGAGAAGTAGCATTACTTTATAGGTACTGAGACCTGCCACCACGTGGACAGTCGGTTTGCTGGGAAGCAGAAAATCTGACAGTGATTTCATAATGTTTATCTTTCCCAACCCAAGGGGACTGACTGGCTTCATTCCCCACTCTTCTCCTTTCCTTTTAGAAACATTTAAGAACTTCCTTTCCCTCTGTGAAAAGCAGACTCGTTGCTCAGAGAGAGAGCTTGTTTATCTGGGAGAGAATTTTACATTCTAACTAGTCCAGAGACTGGCATAGCGACCTTGATAGTTTTTCAGGAGAGGGTCTTCTGTAGTTTGGATGTACCTTTGTGGTTTAAGTATTCCAGTAGTTAATCATGATCATCAGCTGACTCCCATTGTGGTGCTGTTGGGAGATGGTGGAAACTTTGGAAAGAGGGGACTTCTGGGAAATCCTGAAGTCTCGGGGGGGGGTGTCCTCAAAAAAGATTGTAAAAATTTAGTTTTCCCTTGTGGCTTGCTGCTGTTTTCTCTCACATACAGCCCTCTGTCATGACCTGGTTGTAGTTAAGAGAGCTTTTAACAGAACTGGGTTGATAAAGACACTCTATGCACTTGAATTTCCAAATTCAAGAGCTAAATAAGCCTTTCTCCCTAAAGTTAGTCACCTCAGGCATGTCAGCTACACTACTGCAACATCAACCAATATGGATTCCATATAACTGTCTCTACGACAAGGTGTAGAAAGAACTGTGTTAATGTAGAAAAGACCTAACGCAGCAAACTTCCTTTGTTTCTGCTTTTCACGTGGGTTCAGGGCTTCTTTTAATAACGTTTTGGAAAACCCAGGTAATACTACTCAAGTTACTTGAAACCATGAATGTGTGTAACCCTTTAGACAGGACACAGATGTTTCTACAATACTGTATCAGAAACCCAAAGCCTCAACCCATCTATTGGCACTGTGTTGTCTCCAGCTCTTCCGTCTTGAAGGACACCCTCTGGCTTATAAAAGCTAATGCTGGGTCCAGATTTACAGACCCCTGCTTGTCTGTGGAGCTCTAACTATGGTTCATTGGGCTGATCCTCCATGGTCAGTCAAGTATAGCTGCTCTCCCTCTGCTTGCAAGTCCCATTCTTTTGTTGAGACCAATGTATTTTTGAAAAACCAACGGAGGAAGAATTAGAATAATTTTGTGTGCTTTACCTCCACAATCATAGTCTCAAAATGCTTATTTTTCTTTAGTGTTGTTTTCCTTTTGTGCTTTGAGGGCTGGGGCTCTTTCTGAACAAACTGAGAACTGATGAGCTGTCCCTAAACTGTAACACTTTCTCCATGCAAATGTGGATGAGGGACAAAGACCTTGATTACAGCCTCATTAGCTTTATGCAAAACTCCAGAAGCTAGTTACAGCCACGGAAAACAGAGCAATGGACTCCAACAAGTGGGACAGAGCGAGCAGAGAACCTGCCAGGTCACATGGTCACACTGCTTTCACAGGAAGGGAGTCCCCAGTGTCTCCTTCAATCCCTCGGGCCACACAGAGCACATTCCTGCCCTGCTCTTAGGGGCTGAAGCACCAATAGTAATATTCCATACCTTAACTTCAAAAATATTTTATATGTATTTTTATACTATATTATCTCTATATTTTAAATCATATAACAAGTGCATATTTATATATCTATATTTATACACTGTACATACATCTTTGGAAGATATTCATGGATTTAGGCAACCGCAACTCCCAAGTATTTTTGGGAAATATATTTGTGCTAGCTAGCTTTGAGTCAGTTTGACATAAGCTAGAGTAATCTAGAGATGGGAACCTCAGTTGAGAAAATTCTTTTGTAATATTGGATGCAAGCCAGTCAACAGAGCATTTCCTTAATTAGTGATTGATGTTGGAGGTCTCAGTCTGCTGTGGGCTGTGACACCGCTGGACTGGTGATCTTGGGTGCTATAAGGAAGCAGACTGAGCCAGCTGTGGAGAGGACGTCAGGAAGCAACATTCTTCCATGACCTCTGTATTAACTCCTGCCTGCAGGTTCCTGTACTATTAAGTTCCTACCCTGACTGCCTTCCATAATAGACTGTAATATGAAAGTGTAAGTCAAGTGAACCCTTTCCTCCTCATTGCTTTTGGTTGAGGTGTTTCATCACAGCAATAGAAAGCTTAACTAAAACAGTATTGCACACACACTGAAGGAATCTGCTATGAAAGGCCTGCGCACACTGTTTTTCCTGCTCATTAGTTCCTAAACAATGCAACACAACAACCATTTACATTATATTAGGTGTTAAAAGATGTGGAGTGATGATTTAAAGTACCATGGAGAATGATCATATTATATGCCAACTGCATGCCATTTTATATAGACCCTTGAGCTTTCACAGGTTCTTATATTTGGGGGTTCCCCTGTGGATGATGATGTAACGAGTGCACTACAGACTCACTCCTTAGGTTTCATGATAAGTCCTTCTTGAAAAGACCCTCTTACCAAACACTGTGCGGTTAAGCTGTCCTCAGTAAGAAGGAGTCAGTCCAATCAGGAGGAGCAATGAGTCACAGCACTGAGAAATGAGTAAAAGTACAGATGAATTCCTTGAGTGGGTGGCTTGGGAGAGAGGTTGATTTCTGAAGTAGGAGCTGAAAGGAAGGCTAGGCCTTCCTCTGGAAGGAGAATAGCAGGGAAGTCCCAGCTCTTTGCTCAACATCTATTTGTGCTACACATGCATAACAAAGCCCCGAGCTAAAGAATGAGAAGGGTCTGGGTGCAGGAATCTTTGCCAACAAAGACACTAATTCATTAATTTAATTAAACATATGACCAAATAGTAGCCATACCACATACATCTTCTCTAATGAAAGTATCCAAAACCCACTGCAAATTCTCTTGATTTATTAAACCAAATTATTCACTCAGTAAGTAGAGCTGAAAGGCCCTGAGCTAGGAGGAGGGGTATCTCTGCTGTCAGTCTAGGGACACACAGACTCTCTCTCTCTCTCTCTCTCTCTCTCTCTCTCTCTCTCACTCTCTCTCTCTCAAACACACACACAATCACACACACACACTCTCTCTCTTTCACACACACACACACACACACACACACACACACACACACACACCCCGAAGCTAATGGGTGGTTAACAAGGGCTAGGGCTGAGGGCTGGATTAGCATTAGTACTGCCTTGCCATGCACAGAAAGCAGCAATTCTTAGTCTGGAAACTCACACATCAGTGTGATCTGGGCAGTACATAAAAGCCACAGGTAGCCGTGGTGGAACACTCCAAATGATGCAGGGGGTGTTCTGGTTTGTTAGCTCTAAGTATAACCAGTAAGAGTGCTAAATTTACCAGAAGGGATATTTTTAAGAAGATCTTAATAGCTATTTTTCTTTTGTGAAAAGTCAGGGCCTATTGTCTAAAACAAACAAACAAACAACAAAATGAAACAAAACCTAAAACCATTTGTCATACAGGGGTTCTCAATATGTCACCCAAATCACAGGCTTCTCGAGGACAATCCATCAATGTATCACACACATGTCTTTATCAACTTCTGAATCAGTGAGAGCAACCATGAGGGCTTAGAGCCTAAATTGGGTGGGTGTTTTGACAAACAGTCTGAAGAGAGTGAAAACTGGAGCCATTTTCCAAAGAAGCTTAGGGAAGGAAGTCTGTGGCTATGTAGGTTTAGAAAAGAACTAGCTTTGAAAAGAAGGCAGGTAGCTCTCACAGCTTCTTTCCTTCTTGCCTTTCCCAACATGTGAAACTGGAGGCAACCACATGGATATTCTTGTCCCTTCCTTTGAGTCCATGAGAAGACCTGTGTGATTGACTGAAATTTTAATAAGAAGCTGTCAATCTACCCACACCATGGTGTGTGTGTCTTTGATATGGGTGTATAGGGAGCTGTTTTAGCCTTGGTATAATTGTGTGGCTGCATCACTAGGGCCCTGGAACTTCTTCCTGGCTTCCTGCATTCATTCCATGAGTAAGGTGGATGAGTAATGGAATTTATGTCACAGCTAATTTCCCGCTGAAACACAAAGAAAGTGCTTCAATTACAGATATAACTTAAAAAACTTTCAGTTAGCTCAACACAATTACAAAATAATTTCTGCAGGCACTGTTGGAGTACTCGGTAGTCCTGTCATCTTGCATATAAAGTCCCTCATCTCTCTTAACTTCCTTAAATATACCTCAGTTTGTAACCTCTAAACATATCCCTGATGCCCATATGTTAGGATCAGAAGAGGAAATCTTTAAAAATATAAGCAGAGCAGACATCTGTATTGAAGGCTTGGTTCATAGTTAATGAGATGACGGAAACTGTAGGAGATAAGGTCTAGTTGGAAGAAGTAGGTCACTCAGATGTGCCTTTGCCCTCAAGTTCCTGTACAACTCTCTACTTTCTGTCCATTATGGGGTGATTATCTGCCACATGCTCCAACCATGCTACTCTGCCTCACCATGAGCTCAGATTCAACAGATCCAACAGAGAAATTTCTGAAACTGCCAGCCAAAATGTTTTCTTCCAGTAAGGTATTTGTTACAACCATGCAAAGTCTAACAGACTAGATACTTGAAGGAGACACTTACCTCAGGACAGTAGATATTCTTACAGCTTCTACATCTTCCCCATAAACACTATTAGGCTTTTATTTCTGACTTATTTTCCTCTCTAGGTACTCTTATCACCTTTCCACCATTAAAATCTTGAGGCACCCCCCCCCCACTTCCAAAGCATTGGTAACACAGAGATTGGGTCTGGAACCTCAGATCATCTCACTCTTCCTATAAAGTGTACCTAAGATTGATAGGTAACAGTTGATAGGAATTATAAGAATATGCAAGACCAAGAGAAGAACAAACCAGTCAATATTCTATCATGGAAAGGGAGCTCCCACCCCAAACTGATGAGCTGCCAACAGCTAGTAGCTTCTGGCAGATGCTGAATTAGTTTTCCTGAAGGGCATGGCAGTTGGTAGATTGACCATACTCCATTGATGGCTTCATAACTGTGAGTATGTAGGTACTACAAATTGTACTCAGTAGGTTAAGAAGACAGGAAATTGAGGATTTAGGAGGACCATGTGGTTCTAGGAGAAGTAAAGGGACATGTGATTAATATAAATTATAAGCAGTTCTCAAAGAACAAATGAAAACAAATTAAGATTATAAAAAGAAAAAATTTCTTTTTAAATTTTTATTATTTAAAACCATTTTAAATTTAAATGTACTTTGACATGTAGTAAAGTGGTTGACATACCTAGTTTCATTCTATTGGAGAAAACTGATTTTCCCTCGCCTAGTAGATATAAATGACAATTTAGCTGCTAATCTTTAGCCTAATGATTAGGTATTCATTCATTCATTCATCTTTAAAATATAACAAAATGAAATAGTATAAGGTAAAACAAAAACTATTATATAGAAGTTGGACAGAGCAGACAGAAGGAAGAAGGCCAAGAGAAAGCAGAAGAATCAGAGACCTCCTTATTCACACACTTAGGAATCCCATGCAAACACTAAACTGGAAGCCATAATCTATACACAGAGGAGCTGGTGCAGATCCATGCCTGTGCGTGCTGATCATTCTCTGGGAGCTCATGTGAGATTTTCTTATGTTGATTTAGAGGGCCCTGTTTTCTGCATGTACTCCATCCCTTTGGCTTTTCCCTCTTTCTGCCTTCTCTTCCATGGGGGTTCCTGAGCTCTGAGTGGAGGGAAATGATGGACACATCCCATTTTCATTGAGATTTCTAAGGTCTTTCACTGTCCACATAATATATGGCAGTGGATCTCTATATTTGCTCCCATCTGCTACAAGAAGAAGCTTCTATGCTGATAGTCAAACAAGACACTGATCTCTGAATGTAGCAGAATGTCATTACTAGTCATTTTGTTGCTCCAGACCAGTATTTTTTGGTTTTATCCTAGCTTCCCGGGATAACTAGTCTTATGTTCTTGGTCACCCAAGCAGTGTTGGTTATGGGTTTTATCTCCTGGAGTGGCCTTAAGTCAGAACAGTTAGTGCTTGCTTATTCCCACAAGTTTTTTTGACTCCATTGTCCTAGCATATCTTGCAAGCTGGACCATATTGTAGATAAAGAGCTTGCTACTGACTTGGTATTTATGTTTCTCTTTTGAGAGCATATATCCCTATACCAAAGAGACTGGAACTGGATGAGGGTGCCATGCAGGCACCAACTCGACATTTCCAACTTTAATACCTTGTTTCTGACTTTAGTAAGTTGTGTAGGTGCTGAGTGCAGCAGTGGGGGCTTGCTGTCAATGTGTGCAGAGAAACCTATAGTCTTGGCAACAGCCTGGGAGGTTTGGATATTCCCTTTGGTCCTTTTTGACCAACAACTCAATTATATGTAATCCAGTCTCTGTACTGGAAGCTTTGTTTGGTGATGGATGTTCAGTTGGTTCCCTATCTCCCCATTATTTAGCAATTTTATTTAGATTACATTCACATATGTATATATTTTAGGAAGTTTCTACTGTTTTAGGTTTGCATACTACCCCTCAAACATACCTTAGTTTTATTTGTCTCTCCCTGTATTTTTCCCATAACCCCACTTCCTTCCCCTCCCCACTTTGTCCCCTCATTTTGCTCTTCCCAATCTTGACATAGCTATCTATGGACATAGACACCCTTTCCTTATGCCATCTAGCTGTTACCTATAGTCTCTTCCTCTATACATACTCTCTGGGTTTCTATGGCTTATATAGCTAGTTTATCAATGCCTTAACAGATAAGATATACATATAAGTGAATAAATACCATATTTACCTTTCTTGTCTTAGATATCTCTCTCAGAATGATTTTTTTTCAGTTCTATGCATCTGCCTCCAAATTTCATTATTTCATTTAAAAATGGCTGAGTCATACTCCGTTGTGAAAATGTACCACATTTTCTTTATCCATTCTTCCATTGAGGGACTTCTAGGATGTTTCCAATTTCTGGCTCTTATAAATAGAGCTGCAATGACTGTGGTTGAACAAGTGTCTCTGTTGTAGGATGAAGCATCTTTTGGGTGTAGCACTATTAATAAAAACCAAGAAACAGATATTGGAGTTCAAACTGAATACCAGAAAAGCAAAGCAGCCAGCGACTGGCTCTTACATTTACCTCAGTTGGAAATGATGATCCTGACTCCAGGAATCCTCAAAATGAGACTGAGAGCTGTCTCCTCCTGTCTTATATTCCTCTCTAGTGCTGTAAATGAGGAGTGCACAATTATCACCTTGTTTCTATGGCAAACTAGTGTAGCTACTGGGATTAAAGGTGTGCGTCACCACTGCCTGTCTGTAAGGCTAATCAGGACAGCTGTTTTACTCTCTGATATTCAGGCAAGCTTTACTATTAAGATACAAATGAAATATTGTTACGTTTGGGTATATTTCCAAGAATGATACAGTTGGATCTTTAGGCCGATGATTTCCATCTTTCTGAGAAGCTGCCACACTGGTTTTCATAGTGACTATATGAGTTTTCACTCCAATCAGCAATATACTCTTACTCTGCATCGTCTCCAGCATGAGCTATCACTTGTTTTGTTGATCTTCGCCATTCTTATACATGTAGGATAAAATCTCAAAGTAGTTTTGCATTTCCCTGAGGGCCAAATATGTTGAATATTTTGTTAAGTGTTTATCAGCATTTTAAATTTTATTTTCTATGTTGAGAATTCTATTTAGATATTTATCCTATTTTTTAAATTGCCTTTTTGCTTGATATCTAGTTTACTGAGTTCTTTATATATTTTTGATAATTGTTCTTTATTGGATGTTGAGTTGGGAAAAGTCCCTTTTTCATTCTGTAGGATGCCAGTTTGTCCAAATTACACTGTCCTTTCCAGTGCTGAAGTTTCTCAGTTTCAGGAGGTCCCATTTATTTATTGATGGACTTAGTGCATGAGCTAATGTTGTTCTGTTCAAAAAGTCCTTTTCTGTGCCACAGAGTTCAAGTCTATTCTCTACTTTCTCTTCTATCAGGTTCAGTATGTCTGGTTTTATCTTGAGGTCTTTGATCCATCTGTACTTGAGTTTTGTGCAGAGTGATAAGTAGGTATCTACTTTGTTTTTTTCTACATGTAACCATCCAGTTTGACCAGTATTGTTTGTTGAGGATTCTGTCCTTTTTTTTCAGTGTTCATTTTTGGCATCTTTCTCAAAAATCATATTTCTGCCAGGCGGTGGTGGCGCACACCTTTGATCCCAGCACTTGGGAGGCAGAGGCAAGGCCAGCCTGGTCTACAAGAACTAGTTCCAGGACAGACCCCAAAGCTACAGGAAAATCCTATCTTAAAACATGAAAAAAAAACCAGATTCCCGTTGATGTTTGATTACATTGATCAACATGTCTGTTATTATGCCAATACCCTCAGTTTTTATAACTACACAACTTGACATCTAGAATTGTGACACCTCTAGATGTCTAGATATTCTTTTATTATTCAGAATTGTTTTAACTATACTGTGTTTTTGTATGTTGGTGTGGGTATTTACATCTGAAGCTGAATATTGTCCTTTCAAGATCTTTGAAAAATTGTTCTGGGATTTTGCAAGAGATTGCATTGAATCTGTACGTTGTTTTTGATAAGAGGAACATTTACTAATATTAATCCTACACATCCATGAGCATGGTAAATATTTTCATCTTCTGATATCTTCTTCAATTTCTTTCTTTAATGACCTGATTGTTCTTTTGTTCTTTTCTTCTTTCTTTTCTTCTTCTTCTTCTTCTTCTTCTTCTTCTTCTTCTTCTTCTTCTTCTTCTTCTTCTTCTTCTTCTTCTTCTTCTTCTTCTTCTTCTTCTTCTTCTT
>NW_026067904.1:9167978-9180773 GCF_014885135.2 Alexandromys fortis | reverse complement strand
TCTTCTTCTTCTTCTTCTTCTTCTTCTTCTTCTTCTTCTTCTTCTTCTTCTTCTTCTTCTTCTTCTTCTTCTTCTTCTTCTTCTTCTTCTTCTTCTTCTTCTTCTTCTTAAATAGGGTTTCTCTGTGTAGCTCTGGCTGTCCTGGAACTCACTCTGTAGACCAGGTTGGCCTTGAACTTACAAAGATCTACCTGCTTCTGCCTCCCAGGTGTACACTATCACACCCCAGATTTTTTCTATTTTTTTTCCTTTTTTTTGAAATTGAAGTTTTTAATCATATAAGTCTTTTACTGGCTTAGTTAGAGGTACTCCAAGTTATTTTATATTATTTGAAGCTATTGTAAAATATGTTGTTTGCCTGTTTTCATTTTAGATGAATTGTTATACATATATATATACACACACACACACATATCAAACACACATCATAAACACACCCATATCAAACACACACACACACACATCACATATGAGGAATACTAATATTTTGGGCTTTAAATTTCTATCCAATTACTGTGCTGGAAGTGTGTATCAGTTCTAGGTGTTTACTGGTGAATAAAAAATGGAAGTTGTTAGTACACACAAGGTTAAACATTTTACAGGGTCTCTGAAGCTGACTTTCAAAACAGGCTCTCCATGTCTGCTTCCAGCTGGATTAAAACTTCAGGCGATACTATGGTTACAATTTATTGTATGTTCTTATAGGTTGCGATGATCTCTGAGACACTTTTGGATTTATTTTATAATGGAAGTCCCTTAAGAGAGGTGTGCATTTCCACTGAGATGAAGCTTTCTGTCTGTGTTCATGGACACATGGATGAACACCGATTTCCTTTACAAATACTTTGCCTCTAGCTGGCTCTGTGGTGCTGAGGCTCAGGACGTGCACAGACATGGAATGGGAATGTAAGAAGACAATGGTAATTGTTGCGGGAGGTCCTTCCGCCCCTCCAACCAATAGCTGCTGTGATACCAGCCCATTGGGGCGTGGTCTCTCTCCCTTTAAAAAAGCGGCTATTTCCTCTGCTCGCTCTCTTCACTTCCTGCTCCGCCGGAGACTAGACTCCCTTCCTGGTTGTGCAGATGGCTGTTGTCTGGGACGGTGATCTGTAAGTTTTCCCATTTAAATAAATAACACCCTATTAATCATAACTCCAAACTGGTGTGGCCTTGTTCGTGACTTACGCCTTCAGGTAATGGAGGACAAAGTTGTGCATGTGTACAGGAGAGTTGAAGCAAGGTTTAACATACAAGTGACACGCAGAGCTGAGGGTTACAGATTGTTGTAGATCATGTGCACCCTAAATTCTATATACTTGCTGTGTTGGACTCTGTAATTGTTGCATGAATTCAGTCATCCACAGCCACTGAGAAAACAAGTTTGAATCAAAATAGCATCAGCTATGACTAATACTCACTCTAATATTGCTCCTAAGTCAACATTGTGAAATGATGTTATCCACCCACAATGCAAACATAGTCACAGGTCTCATGTGTGAGTATGCTATTACATTTCATGCAGTCCATGTCTTAGTGTGCTGTAGAAGGTAGGTTTTCAGCAAGTTGGTGCCATTGTCAACAGAGGCTTACTGCTACATGAACAAATTTTTACTAGTCCTTAATGAAGCTCTAGTGTGCTGGCTTTATGACCTCCGTGTCATACCTAATACCCACAACATGTTTTTTTGGCATGAGTTCCTTTTTGTTCCTAGTATTTAAGCTGTGTCTCTTTATGTAGTGGATCCAGGCTGTGTTTCAGAGCCTATTGCACCCTGAATCACTGAAGACAATCCTGATGTAAGAGTATCCATCCTCTGGAAAAGCCATGGATGCATGGGTGCAAGCTATAGGGACCATTAGGTGTCTAGGGAGGGGGGCATTATTGAACACAGCTCCCCTGGTGGACATTTTGATGATTTACATGTTGATGTGTTCAGAACTACTGCTTCAGCATTTTCTAATAGCAAGGATTACGTCACATGGGCCTATGAGTGTTACATGGATCTCCAGGAGCAGTCATGGTTGACAATGATTTAGCCATCTTTATTTTCCCACTAGGCATTGTCTGGGAATCATCTAGGATTTTGGTTATCATATATTTAGGAGCTAGCATTCTAGACCTGGCTTGTATAGGAATCATTCTTCCCTTTTAGGCTCATTTGAGTATGGACATGATAGCACAGATTACATGTGTGTGGTCTAAGATAAAGAGTGAGTTTCAGGAGCTAGTCAGTCTGACAAGCATGGCCAAGAGATATGTCTTCTCAGATCTGTTCAGGAGCAATCAACAGCAGAAAGTTTTTACTTTTTACTGTAACTTTTTACTTTGGGGACTGGTTCCATTTGCAGGGTTTAAATCCTAGCCCAGTACTTCCTAGCTGGGGCCGTGGGGTAGTTATGAGCTAGTTATTCAACCTCATGGGATTTCTTTTTCCTCTCCTATGAAAGGCCCAGCAAAGGAAAACTGTATGTACCACTCCAAGGATTAAAGGTAAAGAGGATGCTTAAAGAATAATGCTTTGCTCGTGTCCATCCAGACCTGAAAAAAAGTGCCACAACAGGAGTGATTCCCCAAGGCAGTGAGTAAAAACTATGGTTAGTTCTCCCTTAGAGATTATTTGTGATCTGACCCACAAAAGACCTCCAGACTAGAGCAGGAATGTCACATTTGTGACGAGTCTATGGGATTTGAAGCAAGCCTGAGACATGGGACCAATATCCAGGGCTCAATGCTTTGCTGCTCTTCCAGAACACGCCCTCTTCTCTTCAGTAAGAGTGGGCAAATAGATAGTAGAATCACAGGAAACCAAGTGTGTCTGTGACGATGACAGTTCTACCCTTAAGTCAGCATTTCTAAAGTTCCGATGGTTATTTTTCAAGGGTTTTTGACAGCCATTACATAGACAGGGCTATTCCTGATAAAAATCACGCATACCAGATTAATAATAATCTCTTCAAATGGTGTCACTGTCTACTGTAACTTCTACAACCTTCTCTTTCCAAATCTCTCCTCTCTTTTGAGGCCATCTTTTGTCATTCATTTACTTTGAAGTTTCCATAGCTACTCCAGATAGCATTATTCCCTTGCCAATTCTCTGGAAGAGATTCATTTCAAGCCCTCTGGGTCTGGGGTTAGAAGAGAATCTGGCACCGAGATGATGCCTGTGTATCAGATAGTGTGTCAGTGTGCTAGGCTCTTATTTTCTCTTCTTTGATGTCATCAAGGATTTTTCTGCAAATTTCCCGAAGGTGAGGGATTCCCAGAGGTATTACAGGGCATCAGAGCCAGGACAAATCTTCATACAGTATCAAAGGCCATAGTTGCCTGATTGGTACAACATAGGCTGGATCTCAACTCCCCTTAAACAACTCTTAGAATAGTTATGCATCTATGTGCTCTTCCTTCACAGATATCTTCTGTATGGCCAACTCACTGCAGACCTGCCACAAGTACTTGAAGGAGGAGACTGAACTTGGCCAGTGTTGTAACTCCATGGTGCCCAGACAGCATCCTCTGCACTAGAAATGCTCTTGAAAAGATTCACAAATCAAACCTTAAATCCACACATATTGGTTGGCTTAGGTCCATCTATCCCAAAGACTTCCAAATACCAAAAAGAACTGCTCTATGGGTAAGAATTACATTATATGTCTAGACTCCAGTGCTAGCCAATGTTAGCCACTACAGGGGTCCGGTTGTGTGCTGGGGTCAGAAAGACTTCTGCCATGCCTTTCATATCCAATAACATAGCTCTGCAACCATTAGTGGTGCAGTCTGATGAAATCCAGGTGACTGAAAAAAATCTAATTAATATGGTCTTAATTATGACAGCAATAATATCTACCTCTCAGCATGAGGAGGTAGGATATTAAGTTAGTAATACTATATTTCCCAAGGGCAGTAAGACCCTTTAAGATGAGATAATTTGAAATTTACTGATACGTGAGAGCAGAAATAGGCATATCTGAGAGATTCCAAAGGGTCATGCGAGCATCTTTGTGTCAGTTAATTGTGCAGTAAACCAACTGTCTAAGAAATGATGTTAGGCAGTAGTCATAGAAAAGCAGAAGGTATCTGGTTTTCATTTCACATACAAAGAGGAACAAACAGGCAAAAGCATAGACCCCTTTGGCCTCTCCCAAGTTCCTTGACAGATCCTACTTGGGGCCAGTGCCCTCTCCTTACCACGCTTGCTCTACTTGTTTCAGGCTTGACTACTATGGCTGACTTTCAAATGTGCTCAGCTTCTCAGGTGTGCAGTCCTCTGCAAAGCAGAACTTTTCTATGTCTCTTTGTATCAACTCAGCACAGTATTGGTATTTAGTTCACACCCAGTGAAATTTTCTTCTTTCAGCTGGAGAGTAATTACCAAATTCTTTGCTCTGAGCTTTGGTACTTTTGAAAGCTTTCCCGAAGGAAGACTTTTAGGGAGGAAAATTGGAAGCATTAAAGATGACAAAAAGTAGGTAGAATTGGCTTGTATGAGGCACCCAAGAAGATGGGAGATTTCACTGTTCAGTATTCAGGATGGGGAAGCACTAGAATTATGGCTTTTTTGGTGGAGGCAGTTCCAACGACTCTAAGAATATAGTTCTAAACATGCTATTAAGATGCATAATGGCTTCTCTCCAGGTGGATCTGTGTCAGCCACTCAGCTGGATCCTCACAATTATCCTACTGCTAGCTCAGCTTCGATCAATATTTCCAGGAACTCTGAGATGAAGGTAAAAACTCTGTCCTCTTCCTCAGGAATACAGGGTGCTTAGAACTGGCTCAGTCATGTACATCTAGAATCATGGCCCTGAATTATTACCACACTGTGTTTTGTTGTTTATGTTTTGATGTTTTTGCCTCAAGGGCATAAAACTTCATTAAGTTTGTTGTCTTATATTCCATTCTTCCTCTAGTCTCAGATCTGAACTTCAGTGCTGTAATTCTGGAACTGAAATTAGTTTTAAATATTATTAAATTTTCTTTTCATATATGTGGGTCTTCTAGAACCCCAAAGAGTTAATCAGGAAATCTCTTGCTTTCATTAGAAGTGACCAAACCTCAGTAGGAATGCTGTATCCAGTGGGTTCCTTGATCAGCAAGACCTACTCGTCTCTACCTGATCTTCACCTAATGGCTAACCCATGACATTATTCAAGTCAACCACTTGCATCCATCTGTAGAAGCCAGACGTTATCTCTCCTTTTTATGATGATAAAATGTGCTTCCTATAGCTCCTTCTTATTTACTCCTTTTCTGAATGCAAGTCTTGTGTAACCCTACATATATTCCTTTCCTAATATGTGAGACATTTGCCTAATAAATTACTGTCAATATTATGTATTCAGATTCCATATCATGTATGCCTTTGGCCGTTTCTTACTAGTCTGTTAAATCACTCTTTGACTAGTAGTATGAATAAAAAGTATTCTGAGCAAAGGTCTCCCTTTTCTAGGTACACAAATGATTCACATTATTTTTCCAGATTTGATTACAGAGGGAAGGGTGATAAGGCTTTTTTCTCTATTGCTCTTGCTCCTCCCCAGTTAGCATGGATCTTGTGTCAGTGATTACTTTTGACTGATCATTGCCTGAATTCCATGTCACTGGGATAGATGTGCTGTCTGTACGGAGACAGACAGTCTGCACTACTTTGTTTATGGCTGTCACTCATTCAACCGTGACTCTTACCCAGCAGTTACAAAAACAAAATTTGGAACATGCAAGGCAGTGTAGAGCATATTGACTTTGAGGTGCCAACATTTTGGTGGGGGAGACAGACAATAACATCAACGATTCTGATGGGGCTAGGGTAAGTGCTCTAAAAGTGAAATTGGTGTAATATTATGGAAGTTCAAAAGAAAGTCAGGAGAAGACACTCTGAATTTATCTAAGATATGATATTTACACTCCCAAGAGAATATTTTGAAGGTCACATTAGAAAGGAATGCGAATAGATGGGGAGAATACTCGAGATCCTTGAAACACCATGTGCTGATGTTTAG
Source organism: Alexandromys fortis (assembly GCF_014885135.2). Classification (NCBI taxonomy): domain Eukaryota; kingdom Metazoa; phylum Chordata; class Mammalia; order Rodentia; family Cricetidae; genus Alexandromys; species Alexandromys fortis. The sequence continues at coordinate 9,174,776 of NW_026067904.1, read as the reverse complement.
ACAACTTCTTATCATCTTATTGCTATAATTTTTTATTTCTCACTCTTTGAAATTGTTTCTTTTATCAGCATAAAAGCATTACTGAATACAATGGGTTTCATCATAGTTTTTTCCCGCATATCATAATATACTTTGTTCATATTCAACTCCCTTGACCCCATTGTCCCTTGCCTGTATCGTAGCAATAGTCTTTTGATTCCTTGTTTCTGACCTTTGCCTATATATGGCCTGCTTCATTCAAGTGGCCATGGACCATGAACAGTGCCTGGCAGAAGCAGACACTCAGTAGGAAGTTATTAGTTGAGATGGATAACACATTGTCACATACTAGGATGTCACAGGAAACTGGTCAATCTGAAAGCATTCAGCAAATTCAGCTGAAGAAATAGACAAGGACCAGGTCAAGGAGAGCCTTGTGTGACCTGTAGAAAACCTTCTCACTTGATCCTGAGAAATTACTGAGTACTTGAGGACTTTTGAAAAAGCAGATGGAAGAGCAGACTCAGATGTATCGATTCTATTAATCAAGGTGGAAAATTCAGGTGGTCAGCACATTAATGAAACCCTGGTATTTCAATGTTGAGATTTATGAGATATATTATAACAGAGTCAGAAATCCACGTGGGAAGTTTGGCAGACACGTTGGAGAGATGATAGTACTGAGACAGTACTGAGCTAATACTGAGATAGGATTTGGAGACAGGAAAGCACAACCCAAGCAGATGTCTTCATGAGGACATAACATTGACAAGAATTCATGCTCTATCAACAACAATAGTGGCCATTAGAGCCTCAGAAGATCACAGAATTATATCTTTGTGGTTATTTTCAAACTGTTTCGTTGTTTGGCTTGGATTCCATCTGATGTGTATAAAAAACACATACCTCAGAACAGCTTTTATAAAAATAACAGGTTCACCTTTCATCCTAAGCCAGGCCTTCTGCCATGCACAGCCAGGCCAGGTCTCTTCCTGTTACCTCCAAAGATTTAGGTCCCCATGTCCAGAGAGGCAGGAAATAAATAAAAACACATGGAGAAAGGACAACTATTTCCCTCCTCCTATTTACACAATGTGACTTGTGTTTTCTTTTCTTTTCTTTTTTTTTTTTGTCATTGGGTTATGCAAATTCTACACAATGCCATGTCAAAGTGAGGTTCTAGAAAAGACAGAGGGCTTCTCTTGAGGAGATTCAAGAGCACATGGCTTTTTAGTGAGACAAAGTAGAGCAAGGTTGTCCATGTGGGGCCATCAGCCAAGAGGCAGGAATGGAGGAGTCAGGGTAGCTTTAAGGAGGGGTGAGTGTACAAATTAGATAATGATTCTATAGTGGGAGCAAAGGGTCTACAGGGATTGATAAAATACTCACATGACTGTCCACTGGGCAGATAAAGGATTCAAATGAGAAGAGAGAAATGCTGATACTCTACATAAAAAAGTGAGGTGCAGAAGAAAGAAGGCTCTAGCTGACTAGAAAACACATTAAGAATTCAGGATTGCCAGAGTAGAGTTCTAGGCAAGCCACTTTAGTTCTCATTAGGAAAGTTTATAATTTTCTTTTCTCTTCCCCACATTTACAAACAAAATATTGCTCTCAGATTCGAGATTTAGACTTCTGAATCATAGTGCAACTCTTTTTTTGTATAAGTAACATATGTTTTGTGTCTTTAAACACAATTACTTTTGTATAATAAAAGTGTTGATTTGATGATGCGACATTTTCTGCAAGTGTGTTTAAGAGAGTTTATGTTTTCATAAGTTGCAATGAAACTCAATTATGTATGTGTAATAAGGCTTCTGATTGTTACACTTAGACTTTCTGTATAATGAAGCCAGCAATTAGAATTTGCTTGCTCTATGGCTTACGAAAACACACTTGTTTTGTAGACAAAAGACTCTTAATGAGCCCCCTTTTTTGTTAATTTTTTTGTTGTTAAAAACTAGTCTATAACTCAAACATATAATTAGATTTCTTAAAGGTTTGGATTGTTGTTGTTGTTGTTATTTCTCTTCCTCTAAACACAAAACAATGCAAAAAAGCAATAACATCAAGGAATGTGTCATTCCAAAGCTGTGATCTTGCAAGATCCGCAGTCTTTCCCTGAAAGCACCTCCAGTGGTGATAAAGGTGATTGTGTACTTAGGAGGCGAATACCTAAAAGGAGCATCCATGTGATTTAATAGAGATGTGCTCCTTACAAGAATCCAACCTAATGGAAAGATGACATAGTCAGTCAAATGCTTGCAACTCAAGTACAAAAGTCTGAGTTTGAATCACCAGCATCTAAATAAAAAACTTGGCATGGCTGGGTGGTCAGAGATAGGCTGATCTCTGATATTAATTGACCGGACAACCTAGGAGAATTGATGAACTTTAAGTTTAGTGAGAGACCCTATCTCACAAAGCAATGGTGGTCAAAGATCGCAGACATTGACATCTGGCTTCTGCACACATGTACCCACATCTGCAACCACCCACTCAAGTGTACACACTCACATAAGGAATATACACACCACACAACACTCATTCCATATACAAACATAGCAGAATCCCACCTCTTCCCTTGGTTGCTGATTCTGACAGAGGACTGCTGGTACCCAAATGGACTAGCTATTCTCTGGGCTACCTGGCAAGTTATTGCAGAATGAGCTCGAAAAAAATTCCTTAGCATCAGCCGTGAGAGTGACACAGGAGGAGTTCAAGTTCAAGGCCAGTCTGGCCACGTGGCTATACAGTGAGATGCTGTTTCAAAAAATAAAAATTAAAAGAGAAGGAAGACAAAAATTTTTTTCCTTGCTTCTGCTTTGTCCATATCATGGTTTGCAAACCTGTGACAGAAATTCATTACCTCCTCTTCACTGGTGCCTGTTTGTTTCCTTGCTGGTCATTTGTGTTATGAACTCAGAAGCCACTTTCAATAGTAATTGTTCCAGGAGTGGATAAATGACCCATAGAATAAAACATCTTATATTGTCTAGCATTTTTGAAGGAGCTTTCTACTTTAAGAGATGTTCTCTTTCTGTCTGTTAAAAAAAAAAAAACTTTTGTCTTATAAGGACTCTTTGATTTGAACTCATTAGCCACTAAGGGAAATTAATTTTTATAAATTACAGTACAGCAAATGAGATGGGGTTTTCTGGAAAATGCCATACAGCTTTCAGGATTGAACACAGAAAGCCCCGGGGATTTCCCATGGGTGAGGATTTAATACAGGCCCTTGGCCACACGTAGACTGGAGTGATGGGATGAAGAATTGACGGTGGGTGTGCGGCTTGCAAAAGCATGCACTTGTGCTGACAGGGCTTGCGCTGCACAGCAAGCAGGCTTTGCTGTCACTGAGTCACTATCCTCTGTCAGCAGGAACCCACAGGCTCCCATAACGGATAGTGAAACCTCAGCAATATTGCCAGAGCCTGCAGCTACTTCCAATTCCCCACGGCTGTTGGCAAAGCTGGGAGGAACACGGGTTCACCCTGCCTTATGCTTTCTACTCTCCAGCAAGATGTTTTCGGAAGCAGCTGGGCAGGGACTCTGGGTAAAAAGGTTTCCAGATTCCAAGCCCCAAAGATGGAAAGGAAAGCAGGGTGGAACTAGGCCTGAATGCAAGCCAACAGTAGCTTTTCCACTGGGAGTTTATGACAAGTGGTATAGTAATGACGTCCTTATCTGAGGAGAGTGAGCCTCCTGGGAGCATTGGGTGGAAGTTGGATGGCATCTGTAATGCCACAGTTTGGGAGTGGGCAATCAAGGTGATGCTCAGGAAGCTTGGAGTTGCAGGCCCTCTTCTGTGTCTAACTGGCTCAGTAATGTCAAACAAGCCTTCCGCATGTATGGGACATCCTTTCAGATTTTAAATTAGGAAAAAGAATCTCAGTGGCTTTGTAATAGTCATCAGTGGATAGAATTTCTTTGAGCCATGACAGTCAAATAAAAAAGAAAAAGAAATGTTTTTGGTTTATAGTGTACCTGTATAGTCATCTCCCTCTCTTATAATGGGAATACCTATGAAATTATTGACAATTATTTAAAAGGCTTTGCAAGTGTACATGCTAGTATATTTATGTGAGAAAACACGCTTTTGTGTGTTTATACATGGAAATATATGCCAATGTACAAATGTACAAACATACAAACGTACCTGTCAAAGGATATTAAAATTTGGGTTTGTGATGTATAATGGTGTAAGGGTTACTGATATCACCTGGGAAAAATGCATTTTGAACTTCCCATTGGAAGTGGTATTTAAATTTTCACATAGGTGTGCAGATTCCCCCCGAAATTCTAAGGCTGATTTTCTTCTCTGCAGGGTGCCTTGTGTGGTCTGTGTCCCATGGAGGTAATCCGAGGCAAAGACTCCCTGAAAACCTCCACCACAGCTGTGAATTTCATGTTCAATCAAGTCTCTGAGCAGCAGAGAAGGGGAACACACAGTAAAGGCATCCTGTCGGGAATTATCAATATAAACGAACGACAGGCTAGGTCTGATCGCCGGAATTAACAATCCCCACACCCGAGAAGTATTTCGCTCAGCTTCCTCTCAGAGGCAGACTTTTAAATTTTAAACAAAGGATCCAATTAAATTTGATCCAATTTAAATCCATTCAGCTCAGAAACCTTTATTAAATATCTAGGATGGATGGAGCCCTGGGCTAGATAGTGCAGGAGTTCCGCTTTGTGGCTGGCAGGCGAGAGTGTTGCCGGCGCTCTGTATTTCAGTAGCCATGCACTTGTGCTCCAAGGAACTTTCAGTCTGTGTTCCTTTGTTATTTAATTGCATAGGCTACATATTGCTTTGGGAGAAGCGCTAACACCCCCACGTTTTATAAAAAGGTGATTTATGTAGAGAATTTCCTGTACGAGAGGCACGGTGCTAAGCACCATCTCATTAAATTCTTCCGTGATCCTGGGAATCAGCTATCACCTGAAGCTTCCTTGTTCTTCCATCTCTCTAAGACAAAGAAATTTAATCTCTGGCCTCACCAAAGCAGCCAACAGGTCTGTCAGCAGGGACTACTTAACTCCAAGCCTTGTGGTCAGAGCACTGGGGCAAGCGTGGCAGGCTTTGCCTTTCTTGAGTCACATAGCTGGCTTTGACTTCCGTGATCCTCTGTCATGAACAAGGCATAGAGTGAAGAACGTCCTCCATGGCAGACAGGTTTGGGGGCACACATTTACTTACTTTGACTTTCCTGTCACATTCTGACTTGTCTTACTGTATAATTTGTCTAACCATAGTTCTTGTTTGGTATTCCCACCGAGTGACCTTACTGCTCTTCTTCCCGACACTCTTCCTTTCTTTTCTATTGGCCCTGAATGAACTCACACACAACCGTGGCTCCTCCAGGTAGTCTAGCAGTACAACCAACAATCACTGTGCTTTTGCAATCCTCTGTGCTCCTTCCCCACCTTCTCCTCTGGGGGCTGAAATGTCCACCTGAAGATGATAGCTCATGGGGAATTCTTGTTAGCTTCCTAGGAGGGTGATTCGTGTCTTTCCAGTGTTTCATATTGGAAAGCAAGGGACTCTACATACGTCACATGGTGCCTAGCATCAGGTGCAGTAGGCATTGCTAACCAGTGGTTGGTGATGGAGCTGTAGAATCATCTGTGTATCAGTGACTAGTTCAGGGCAGGGAAGGGCCAGCATGGCCTCAATAGGAAGAAATTCCTGAGAAGGTAGATTCTCAGTGTGGAGTTTTGAAGTCTGAAGAACTTTCAGAAGGAGAGATGTGATTCAGGGTAGACAGTGAAAATAGTACAACGTTTAAAAAAAAGTAGAGGGAAGAGCTGATGGGTTTTGGCAGGGGCTTCTGAGAAAACTATTCGGGTGGAACATGTAAGCAGATAGGGTGTGAGGAGGTGGGTTCGGGCCGCGGAGCACACACAGTAAGAGCCTGGCATCAGAGGCTGCTAATTAAATCTCGAGCTGATCAGCACTTTCTCTGTGCCGGGAAGATAAAGTTGAAAGAAGGCAAGGTCTCTTTCTAATTACATCAGAGTTTAAATCTCTCCCATTCAGCATAATATAATTTATGTCAACAGAAGAGGTACTTCTGGGGGTTCAGTATTGCAAGCAGTATACCCTGTCGTATGGGCTTCAGATGTGGGTCCTGGAGAAAGGAACCTGGGTACACATCTCGGCTCCAGTTCTAACAGCTGTCTCATTGTGAGCAAATTCTTTCATTTCTGCCTTCTGTCCTGGATTAACAGTAGTTCCTAATTGTAGGTTATTGTGAGAAGTAACTCAGATTGTGGGTTTGAAGTTAAAGGCAATGAAGGACTCTTATCTGTAATGTGATTTTACCTGTTATTGGAGCTTTACTTAATGGATAAGATGATAACCTGTGAGTGAGAGGTCCTGCAAAGTGTCTTGTGAAGGTGTTGCATGTGCTAGACTTTGAGAAAAAGGTAGGGTTTAGAAGGTGGAGGCTTGAGCCTGCTTATTCTACGGATGGCAGACTATGTGGGGAGCTGAGTGGAGGTTTAAGTGTGTCTGGATTCTTCTAGAGAAAAGCATGAACAATGAGAGAAGTCGACACTTTGGAAAGACAGTCGGAATGTGGAGGGCCTTATGTACTGGAGTACTATATTAATGGAGCAAATGATGGAGGGACTGAAGACATCAGCCTGGCATTGGTTCGGGTAGAAGAGTGACAATAGGCATAGCCCAAGAAGTCTGGGGCAGAAAAAGGACAAAGGGGACTCCATCCCACAAGCTGGCAGTGGTTAACCTATCAAGGCAAATTCACTTTTCTCCCCCCCCCCCCCCCCCCCCCCCCCCCCCCCCCCCCCCCCCCC
>NW_026067904.1:9112345-9167970 GCF_014885135.2 Alexandromys fortis | reverse complement strand
CCCCCCCCCCCCCCCCCCCCGCCAAAGTCAGTGTCAGGGAGAGAAAGCCACGTGAATCCAAATATCCGGGCAGCAATCCCTAGAGGCGCCAAAGGTAATGAAACATCGGTATCTGCTGCTCCTATCTGTTATTGCTGATATTCAGATAATGATGCCAATACCCAGCTCGGGAGGAGGAGATGCTGCCTGTCCAGCGGCCTGTTCAGCTCATCTCCTGGAGGGGGAAGAGACAGCCAAGGATGAAGGTGACCCCAGAAAAACAAACCCTCCTCATTCTGGCTGAGTAAGTTACTCTCTGTTTCCAAGACCACAAGGAGAATGTTTCAGGCTGTGGTACTTAAACTAGAAACAGTTGTGTGTTACATCTGAACAGCATTTATAATTTCAAAGTGCTTTTCATGAGGTATCTCATTTGACGTTCAATGTGATAAAAAGCTCAAGAGATGCTCAAACTCAGGAAAGGGCTCTATCCCTGTCTCATTCTCCATGGATGAGCCCTTCCTGGGGGAGTGGGGAAAGATGGGAGAGGTGGCAGAGTGGATGTTCGCTAGACTGTATATGCAAAGAACATGTGAGGGACGAGGGGGGAAGTGGCAAGTCTGCCTTTCCTAGCACCCCCACATCTATGGCAGATAGTGACAAAGGAGCATTCTGAGTTTTCTCCAGGTCCAGACGAAACAAGGCTGGGAATGCATCTCTAGCTGATTGCAGTTAGTGTTGGGGTAAAATCTATTTGCTTTCCTGAATCCAAGTGTTGTCCAGAGTATATACCCTTGTTATTTCAGCAGTGGTAGTAACACAGAGGAGTGTCTTGATTCATTATGTATTGCCTCAAAGCAGAGTGTTCCAAAATATAATTTTACCTAAGCTCTTTCATCCCTGTATTTAGAGCAGGGATGATAAGGGCCAGATTTACTGATGGTGTTGAAATGGCTGCTTCCCATACTTACCTGTAGACTAGGATTACCTGAGAAATTTCTGTTGGAAAGGTCCAGATGCTTAGCCTCCCAAGCTTGCGATGATTCGTCTGTAGAAGAAAGGAAGAAAAAGTAAGGCCTTACATTCTAATAAGAATCCCAAGTGACTTTGGTTCATATGGCAACATCTGCAATGAAGTTTTCTGAATATTGCTTTGTAATTATGTTCAGGTTTTTTCAAACTTATTCCCCATCTAAACTCTAAAACAATGAGAACTCACTTTAAACTTTTTTTGAATACATGCTCTTACACAGTACACAAATGAAATATTGAGGCCCTGCTTATATTCAATGCTTCTCCCTCAACTGTTTTCCTTGTTTGCTGCTGGACTTGACCCCTTTTCTCTAACTCCTTTTCATAGCACTGCTCACTGTCCATTCTTTAGGAGAAATCTCATCACCGCACACAGTAGTGTTTCCACCGATTATCCCTATGAGGATACCCAGAATTTTATACACAGCTCTAATAGTTCATTCAGGAAGCACCCATGTAGAAGGCAATGAACAATTTAATATTTGTTACTATTAATAATAGATTGATTACATGATTTTTAAATGCTTTTTTGAAAGCATTTGTTTTGTTTTCTTTTGTAATTACATAAAAATTCTGCCCTGGTCTATGACTACTGCGTATCTGTCACCTTGTCTAAACCCAGAAGTCACTTTACCTTGCATACATTGTTTGATGGGACTTATTAATTTAATTCTTTTGCTAGCTTATGTACTCACATACAGAATAAATATCTCTAGCCTGTTTCCAGAGAGATGGCTTAACAGTTAAGAGTACTTGCTGCTTTTACAGAGAACCCAGGTTCAGTTCCCAACATCCACATAACCCCTCAAGATTCCAGTTCCAGGGCATTTAATACCTTTTTTTCTGGCCTCCACAGACACTGCACGCACATGGTTCATATACATACATGAAAACAAAGCACTCCTACACGTAAGATAAATGTAAATACCTTTACAAAGGAAAAGAATGAAAGATTACTCTTTAATAATTCATCAGTATAGAATTTTATATCCTCTCCAGGATCACAAGAGTAACTCTTAATAGAACTCTAACACTCAGATAGAAACCCTTCATTGATTAACATCTCCTCCAGCTGAGGAGACTTTGTGTGTTCCTAGTAGACAAGACTGTTCTAAATGCCATGACCTTCTTGGCGGTACCTCAGCCACACTCTGTAGAAATCAGAAATGGAAAGACAAAACCTTTCACCATGGTTATTTCCTGGAAAAAATCCAATAAGAGAGAAGTGAGATAAAAGGAAGGGGATAGGTAGGAGGGGAGCAAGGGGAGACGGGAAGGAAGAAGGGAGAGATAGGAGGCCATCCTGCGTTAGATCCTTTAGCGTTCAGCCACTGGCAGCAGCAGTAGTGGCAGCAGCCAGATATTCGTACACTGAAGGTGAATGAGAAGCCAGCTGCACACCATGGGGGGAGGGGCCTCACAGCCAGAGAGCCAGGTGGCTGCACGATGGCACAGAGCAATTGACAAAAGTGGATGGCAGCCATGCACAGTGTGAGAAACCCCCCTTCCTCATCCTCTCAGTGGTCTGTGGAGAGAGGATAGAGCCAAGCTCCCTACTGTGGGAGGGGACATGCTGATTCGATCATCTTAGGGACAATGGTCACTTAGAAACTAGTGAGCATCACCGCAGGGGCAGTTAAGGTCCATTTGTGATTGGCTCACTCCATTGCAGGTGGCACTGGGGACATCACGATGGTAATGAGAGAGATGGTTTGACCTAAGAAATGAAATAGCGTGGGAAGGATAAAAAGTACACATCTGAGTCAAAATAGAAAGCATATCTTTCCTGCTTTCCTTATGGGGAACTCAATAGATCATGAGCAAGTCAGCTGCACATGTTAATCTATACATCTGTATGTGAAATGGCAGATAGCTAAAAGCTAAGATTCAGGTATTGCAAGGCAATAAAGTGAGGCCATGGGCTTTCAAATTCCAGACTGATTCCCCTTCCTGCATTCTTCTCCCTCTGTCTGGGCCTCTTCACTATTTCTGCATTTCATCCCAATGTAATGTTTATGTCACAGAGTTACTACTGAGGTAATTCCGTGGATTTATCCTTACTGTTGGCTTCTTAAAGGTACTTGGGATGTTTGATTCATATTCTTTCATAACACTCTCATCTTGATGCTCTCTGCCTACCCCCTTTCTCATTTTCACAGCCAGTGCTTTGACGCAGCCTGTCTCAGGGCAAGCATGGTCACAGGCACTCGGTCCACTGTGCTGAGCAACACTGAACTGCAGTTCTGTTATCTGAGAGTCATGAATAAACAGCATCCTTTCTAGAACAGTTGAGGGCACCCGTGTGAATAGGAATAGCTACTTCGAACTGTCTTCTGACATAAAGTGTGGGGAACAAGGACATAGACAAACAGACAAAGCATCATTCGGGCAAAATGTCTGAGAAGTCAGGTTATAGACACTTCAGGATAGAGGCAGGGAATGGGCTGGCATGGGAAGGATTGACTGCATTTGAAGTACAAGGAAATAACTTGGAGGGATACTTTTGACTTTCTAACCTAAATACTTTGACTCTGTGCAACTCATGTTCTGTTGCAATTTTAATTCCATTTATTTTCTAGAGCTAATAGACAAGCAACCATGATGTATGAATCTGGGGTGAGTAAATCCACCCTTTAGTGCTCAATTCTATCACTTACAAATGTGGTAACAAGATTTAATTGGTCTTTATTGTATGTGTTCAATTAAGTGATATGTTAAAAATCCTTAGCACTGGGTCAGATGCTTGCTAATCACTAGACACAGTTCAGTCAGCCCTAGTAGGGATGGTATTCGATTAGTAGTTTTGTTTTGAACTTACAATGAGTTGGATATTTAAGCTCCAAGATGACATCACTGTGCCTGTTTTCCTTAGGGACTTTTACATTCTAGTTCTAGTAAGCTTTTCCTGCATTGCTTCTTTTGATGCCTTTTACACACTGTAGTGAGTCATCCCACCTTCTGTTCTCCTATTCTAATACAGATCATTTTATACACCCTTATGTTTTGTGGGAATAAATTCTATGTAGCAACGCATCTAGTTACAGCATTAATTAATCATGGTTCATGTAGCATTTGAAGTGAGTGCGGAAGGAGAATTTGATTATCCAGGGCATCAGGGCCTTTCAACCAATAATAATTTACTGTCTCTACTAAGTACTTTTGTATGTTCACTGTAGAGGGAACACTATGTTTTATAAGTACACAGCAGAATAATCCATTCCTATGAGATCATGGGTTTAGGAGTCAAGTATCTGACACAATATGGACAGAGAGAGTAAAGATTCTCTTTCCTGATAAGGTCACAGTTTTTTTCCCTGCTTCTAGAATGTGAAACAGGACACATGGGAGGCAGCAGTATTCAATGAGGTCATAAGGAGGGTGAATATTAAAACAGGAAATTATTAACTACAGGAGGAGGAGCTGAAGACCAAGCATGATATGTTCAAGTTCTGGATATCAAAGCAAGGCTGTGCATGTATGCTTGTGTTGGTAATATGGGCATATTGTGCGTAGGAGTATATATGCTTACATGGTGTTTTTGTACACGGGTGTAGGAGCATGCATGTGAGTATGTTTTTTGCATGAAAGAGTGTGCATATATAAGAAGCATGTGTATGCATGCATAATTTTTTAAGTGAGGGCTTTATTGAGATAAGGGTAAATAAAGGGGAGAGAAAAGGGAAAGAAAAATACAGAGAGAAACACGAAATAACATAAATGTTTTATATTTATACTTTTGTCCTCTGTCACTTAATCCTCTGATATTTCCTTACTTTAGGACTTTAGATCATCTATTTAATCTATCTATTGATCTATTGATCTATCATCTATCTATCCAACCTCATTGGTTTTGTGTGTCCACTTGACACAAGCTAGAGTCTTCAGAGAGGAAGAAGCCTCAGTTGAGGAAATGTCTTCATACATCTAGCTATAAGCCATTTTCTCAGTTATTGGCCAATGGGGTAAAAGCCCAGCTCACAGTGGGTGATGCCATTGCTGTGCTTGTGGTCCTGAGTTCTATAAGAAAGCAGTTGAACAAGCCAAGGAAACCAAACCAGTAAGCAACACCCTCCATGGCCTCTGCATCAGCTCCTGACTCCAGGTTCCAGCTCTGTTTGAGTTTCTGTCCTGCCATTTTTCAGTGATGAATGGCAATGTGGAAGTGTAACCCAATTAATTCTTTTCCTCCACAATTTTTCTTCTTCCCCTTCCCTCTTTTTCCTCCTTCTCCGTGTTCATTTTTTTTAGATAGGATTTCTGTGTGTCCTTAGCTGTCCTGGAACTCTCTTTGAGGACAAGGCTGGCTTTGAGTTCACAGAGGTCCCTGTGCTTCTGCCTCTCAATTAAAGGTGTGCCATCATGCCTTTTAGGTTTAATTTAAGTCTCCTCTCTCTCTCTCTCTCTCTCTCTCTCTCTCTCTCTCTCTCTCTCTCTCTCTCTCCTATCCATTCATCTAATTTTATTTGATAACTACATTTTAGTAAAAATCCTTGTGTCAAGAACTAGTAAACTGTATCTATGTAGCAGTTCACTGGGGTTGCTTTTATAATAGCAAGTTAACTTGAGTAACCAAGATTATATAACATTTCTTAAGTGCCATTATACACTCTTCCCAATGTACTTCAAGTTGGCACAGCTTTCTGCATCGAATATAAATTCACTCTTTCCATGTAGTCTTTCTACAAACTGAGATACTTTGGACTGTACAAGTTCTCAGTCTAAGATAAGATGTTAAGGAAGACTAATACAGAAGCTCAGGCACAGCTATTAGCATGTTAGGGTGACAGAGTTTATTAGGCAATGACGTGATGGGTTAAATCTACAAGGGTAGTAAGTACTTCAGTTGAGTTGCTCAATATGGCAGCCATTAGTCGTATGAGGCTACTGAATACTCAATATGTGGCTAGCCTGAGTTAATGGGAAAATGTCAAATAAATACTGGATTTGGAAAATTTATCATGTGAAAATGAATACAATCTTCTAATGCTGATTTCTTTTTATTGGTTACATATTGAAAGGCTAAGACTCTGGATATATTGTATGAAAGCATATTAAAATTAACCTTATCCATTTGCATTTGTTCCTTCTTTTAAAAAATATAGTTATTAGAATATTTGAAACAACATATGTTGCACTCTTACAGCTTAAAAATAATCATATTTCCATTAGACAATGCTATCTTAGAACCACAATTCAGTGAGATTTTGGAATTTTGGGATGCTCATGTTCAAGGTCAGTGGTGGATGATGTTAGCACACCACGCCCATATCCTAGCCTCTCTTGGGCACTGTCATTTTATAATGGCTTAGGACAGGGGTGAGACAAATGTATACCAAGTGTGTATATGATTCAGTATATTCTTTTCAAACCAGCAATTTGGTTTCTCATCTAAAACACCCTTTTTATGGAGATCCACATTTGGCTCCTAACACATGTTTATTTTTTTCTTTAATTGAATATTAGAGCTTTTCATGCAATATATTTTCTCTTCCCACTCCCCCCAGATCCTCTCTACTTCCCCACCCACCAAAATCTCTCTCATTAGAATACAGACATCAAAAATCATAAAATAAAGTAAGAGTAAAAAAAAATAAATGAACCAACATGTGACAAAACAAAGCAACAAACAAAAGAAGAAGAACCAAGGAAATATCATAAGAAATACATAGAGACACAGTGACGCACATTTATTCTCACACAAAAATCCTATAAAAATCCAAACTAGAAACCAAACCATAATACATACACAAAGGACTTGTATAGTTAAAAAAAAAAAAACTATAAAAACATCTCTGGCAAAGCATTATGAGACAAAGAACATTGAGTTTGTTTTGTGTTGGCCACCAATTGCTGGGCTTGGTGCCTGCCCTTAGTAGTAGTTTGTATACCTAGTGAGATTCCATTGGAGAAACTAATTCTTCATTTGCAAGTAGTTAATCGCCTGACAATAGCTTTTGGGTTGTGGATGGCAACTTTTGTCTATTTCCTCTCTCTGTGTGCTGCAACCCCGTTTGTACCATACCTGTGCAGGTCCTGTGAATGTTGCCACAGTCTCTGTGAATTCATATGTTTCTACGTCCTGTTGTTGCTAGAAAGCCTTGTTTCCTTGGTATCCTCTATCCCATGCAGCTCTCACAATTTTCTACCTCCTATTCCAGAGTTCCTTGAGCCACTAAGGGAAGGATTTGATGGAGACGTCCTATTTATGACTTAGAGTTATCTCACTCTCTGCACCTTGTCCACCTTTGGGTCTCTGTATTTGTTCCCATCCCCTTCAGGAAGGAGCTTCTCTGATGATAGCTGAATTCCCTGATCTATGTGCAGAATGCCATTAATAAATGCCATTTCCTTGATACCTTACTTCAGCAGAATATTAAGTAGTATATGGTTTTCTCCTAGGTCCCTGGCCTATCTAGTCTCAGTTTCTTGACCGCTGAGCAGTGTTGGGTATGGATTCCATTGGAGTGTGCCTCAAGTCCAATCAGATATTGACTGGTTACTACCACCAACTAAGTGCCATTACTTGTCTAGCACATCTTGTAGGCAGGTCACTACTGTGGACTGAAAGTTTTGTAGCTGCTAACCCTTGTTTCAAAGCTAGTTTTTAATATACTGACAGTCTTCCAGGTTTGTACCATAATCTTTGATTCTTTTTTTTCTCACTTGTTTCTAGTTATTCAACATTATGAAGACTTATAAAACCATCCCTAATGCAGGAAGCTTCATCAGTCTTTTGTGTTTGACCTTGTCGGGTTCTTAGCTTTTAAATAATAGCTTTGATCACATACTCTGACCATTGTTCTTTCGTGTCCCAGGTGGTAGATGTCCTGTCTCCTAGATCATAATTGGTCACTGATGGGATCAAATACTTGATTATATCACTGCTTTGCCCTGTCTTGACACATCTTTTTTATTATGTGCTTCCTCTTTGTGGAGAAGGATAGGAATAATAATATCCTATGGCCAGGTATCATGCTTTGTGTGTTGAGAAACACATTTTAAGGTTTATACTATGCATGCATATATATCACAGTGTTACTAGAAGAGGGACCAACGGATTATTGCACACCATGTTTTTCAGATATCTGACTTAAGTAGCTGACCAACATTCTCCACTCCCTGTGCCCTTCCAGGGGCTCTCTGTTTCTCCATTAGATGTATACTTCATTTTATGCCTTGATTATCTGTGAAAATGTAGGATCCTCACCAGAAGGAATGTTTATTACTTTCACACCCCAGAAAGGAGTGAGACTGTCAGAAAATGCTAGGTAGGAGAGAAAGGAGCTGTGAGAAACGAAAAGCATTAAGGAAATGTGGGGTGGAGATGCCTAAAAATAAATTTGGCCATGTCTCCAAATTTCCTGCTATATAGCCCTCTCCTGGGTCTAGAAAGTATTCATATCTGTGCTTTGCCTTTCATCCCCCTGAGCCAGGGCTGCAGAAATAAACCCAGCGACAGTAAATCAACAGAGCTGAGAGATCAGTCAGTCAGTCAATCTTAAGAGCATTCTTGGATTTGTGGATGCCTTGAGAAGGATGCTTAGAGAATCTGAGGATAGGGTAGTTATTAAAAGAGATTAAAGGGTATTAGCTAGTGCCTCAGCAAGTTATAATTAAAAAAGGAGCAGAAAGGAAGCAGGAGACTAATTTTTCCAGTCACTGAAATTTCAAGGAGGAATGAGCTGGCCTGTGAACCATTACCAGTTTATATTAATTCTCCTGTATGGTTCTAACCCAAATACACATCCTTTTCAGTTTGAAATGCCCTAGTCAATCTCACTTTATAATACAAAGAGGAGGCATCCCAAAGGATCAGGGAGCCATGCTCACCACCGATGACATTATTCTCCAAAGTACCCTAAATCCTGCTCTGAAAATAACGCCCGATTTCTAGGACACACCCGTGACATGAAGAAGGGAATTATCCTGGTGTCCATTTGGGCAATTTGAATCTGTGAGAAGTGGAAGCGTAGATCCCTCTGGAATACTTGGCAGTGAAGTGTGTTCCTAAGCAGCTGCTCGGAAGCACGCTTCACAGTGTTGTGGTCATGTGAGGGAGCCGAAGGACGCAGCCCCGATGAGTTCAACAGAATCCTAGGCCTCATCAGAAATCTCCTGTGCTTCAGTCAGAGGCCTCGAGCTTCTGTGTGTGATTTGAGACATTACTGTTTTCATGTGCACAGCCAGTCTAGGCAGCACCCTGTTTAATTGTGGCTTTTCTTTATTTATTCTGCAGTAAGACCTAGGGCTGTGGAAATATCTTGTGGCAAAAGAAGCCTAAGTCACCAGACTCTGGTGCACAAAAGAAATGCCACAATTTGGCTACTCACAAATTTGAGCAGGAATTTAAACTTTGATTGTGATTATGTGTGGTTTTATTTAAAAAAAAAAAAAAACCTCGGAAACACTTTGTAGAAAGTTTTTTTTGTGTCTCCCAGAAGGAAAGAAAAGAATTAATTTGCTTTGTCAGTTTTGGCGTATGTGTTGTGTGTGCTGGTGCGTCTTCAGGTTCACATGTGTGTCTTTGAATTCACATGTACGCATGTGCACTTGGAGGCTGAAGGACACCCTCAGCTATTGTTTCTTCAGGTGCTATTCATCTTGCTTATTTAGACAGGATCTCTTCTTGGTCTGGAGTTGCCAAGTAGGATAACTGTCTGGGCAGGATGCTCCATGGGTCTGGTGTCTATGCTCCCATAACTTTGGGTTTCTTGTGTTCTCATGATTTGAAGACAGGCCCTTTACTGATGGAACTCTATCAACAGTATTTTAAGTACATAATACAAAAATGTATGTATTGCAAACAGGATGGTATTTGATCTTCTTCCCATTTTATTCGTTCTCTTAGGGTCTCCTGTGCATAGCTACTAGACATTCTCACAGCACTTCTCTGGTCTGACTGCAGTACAGGCAGACATGGCAATATTAGAATGTGGCAGTTTGACAGACTGGCATGGATAAATAAGGGAAAAATTATAAAACAAATCAAAAGATCTTCAAAGGCTACAACTGTCAGATCCAGTAGATCAGGACTGAGTGGTGCTTCCAGAGTCAAGACTTCCCCCGTTATCAGTAGCATGCTACTGAAACATTTACTTTTTCATAGGCATCACAATGCATGAGTCGAGAGTGAGTGAAGAGAAGGAGAATTCAATCCATTTTGGCTCTTGGCTGAGGTGAGTGATTTATGTATAGCATTCCTTTAATTCCTCGACATTTCTAAACAATAGGTGTTAGTGTCCTCATTTTGGAAAAGAAGAGAAGAGAAGCTAGAGAGTAAATGACTAGGTCCACTGCCTTCCTTTCCAAAACACTCACAGTGGACTTCTATGGCTACATCATCCTTGCGTTTCCTCCACCGTAATAACTTCATGAACCTCTCTTGACTTTTTTTTTTCCTAGTTCAGAGTCTCCCCTTGTTTTCACAGTATTACCAGTCCCCTTTTATGGGGGGGGGGGGAGACAGGTCTAAGTCAAGCTCCATCTTGTCACAAGGCCATTGTCACATCCCCTGGCTTTGCTGTCAATCATATTTCCACAACACTTGAATCATCTGCAAATTCTTAATGCTCAATTCTTACACATTCTTGGTATTCATCATGTTTTATTATGTGTACCATTATGCCTGTTTTTTTTTCTGTCTTAGTTAAAACTTGAATGAACACCATACTTTGACTTCCTTCTATCTATTTCATTTATTCATTCCATATGATACCCATGTTAACTTCTAATATTTCCTTAACTATTCAAAATATCCAAAGCATTTTTTTTTGTCCTTGCATGATTGTGACCAACAGAGTTCTCCCTTGTGAAGCAGCATCTTTCAAAAGCCTGATTCAGGGCAAGTCTGATAACCCTCCTAACCTCTTTCTAGGCAGAAGGGCCTCTTCTTTTTAAGTCTGCAGTGTTAGTAAATATGTTGAACATTGAAGATACTTATCATTGTGGTTCTTGAACCCTGGCAGAGCTAACGCAAAGAATTATTTCACCCACATTGTAACCACACTGCATTTTATCTGTCCCACCACATCCTCTGTACGGGTAGTTCGCCAGCTTAACGCTCACTGTGTTTCACAGTCTCTCCCGCAGCCCAGAGTCTGTGCTCTCACCCGAATCTCCTGCTAGTCCCGAGAACCACTGTCCTTTGCTAGCCCTGACCCTTGACTCCTTTCCATTCTTTGCTGGTAAGGTCACTTCATCATACTAAAGCTCATTAAAGGAAAAGGCAGAGAGGTGATTCAGCACCCTGACCCCAGATATTGTATCTGCAAAAGCCCTTGGCCATTTATATTTCGACCTGAATAGGTGTGTGACTCAGTAGTGGAAGGATTTGTAGCCGACACTCAATAGAAGCTGCTTTCGAATTTTGACAAATCCCATCTTGAGCCAAGAAGAGAAACAGATATTGATCCTAAGTGTACCTAATTCATCTCTGTACTTGTAATCCCAAAAGAAAACGCTGCTATGACCAGAGGGCAGTCAATATTTTTTCCATCTTGTAAAATAAATAGCAGTTATTTTGGTGTGTCTTCATGCGTCTAAGGCACCAGAAGTAAACAAAGAGTTGATTCTTCCTCTTTTTACAGTGGAGTTATAATGACTACAGGGTCCCTTGTTTGGGCTAATTAAAACCACATCAAATAATTGGGATTGATGAGTAACTAGGGGCAATTGTATCATACTTTGGCTACATTAACAGAGAAGCCTCAATCCCCAGGCTAGGAGTGGTATATCTGCAGAGGCTCAGCTGGAGACATACAATAAACTGCAAGAGAATACATTTCTGGGACTCTCGCTTTGGCAGTATTACAGTTTTAGCCACACTAGGGAGGTGTTCAGACCAGCCAGGGGTCTACTTACAAACACGGTTTATTTATTGTCTTTCCTCTCCTTTACCTGTGAGACTGGAGTGAGAGAAGGGAGAACCTCCAGGCGGTCAACAGGTCAGGCCAGATAGAGAACTGCTCTGTTTCCACAATCATTCTGTCTATTCTCAACCTAGATAGAAGGTCACAAGTTGTTGGAAATACTGAGAAACTGATTTGTGTCTATATTGATCCAAGCCTCACATCATTTCCCAAGCACCCCAGGTCAGTTCCAACCAACGAGCACAAAATCTCTTTGAAATGAGGCACGTCAAATGCTGAACCTACATGTGGACATACCATCTGCTCAATTCCAGGTTTTTCTATCTGTTAATAATTGTTTTGGTTATTATATCTGACTGGTTCACTCAGACAAATCAGCTTCCTTGACAATTAAGACAATATCAGAGACGAAACTTGAATCAGTCAAGATTTTGATCAGAAATTTGTTTCAGATTACAAGTCATTTTGCTTTGATAGTGATTTCCATATATTTTCTCCCAGTGCCTCATCAGAGTTCTGTTTGAATGGCATACGAGTCATATGTAGATAAGCAGTTTTGTTTTTTTCTCCTTTTATTTATTTATTTATTTATTTATTTATTTATTTATTTATTTATTTATTTTTTGCCAAGTCTGTTGTGTGTTGGGCAAAGAAGTTCCCATGACATAATGTTGAGGGGCTGAGAGCTGTGCACACTTCCCACTCTCTAGCTAGGGTGGCTTACTCCTTTATCCCTCCAAGGAAATCAGATACTCCCACTTGCTGTTAGTGCTGTCTTAAATGTTTTTCACAAACTTGCTTTATGTAGACCTACAGATTTGTATACAGCTCTGATGAGGCATTGGAAGCCCTTACAATTGTCCATAGCCTTGGCCTAAAGTAACTCTGTGTCCTTGGCTGGGTCATTTAGGATTTTAGGGTTTGAGAGCCTTCATTGTTAAACAGGAGGGGGTGGGATTAGATGACCTCCAGGCCCAATTGTGTCTATAATATTCCCTGAGCCTATATCTCAAAGGCATGTAAATAAGCCATTTGGGGGATTTGTATTGTTTTCTTTATAACTGTAATGCAGAAATTGAGATATTGGGCTTATCTCAGCATGGTTAAAACTCAAGAAATATCAAGCTTATGTTGAGAATCTCCTTAGTGAATCAAAGCATTTACCAAGGCTCTTCTTCAATACTTTTCATCTTCTAGAGTCTCAGGGATAAAGATTCAGTGCACATTAGCAAATCATCTGCTCTTACAGTGTTATTGTCTGTGGCATTCCATTTCATATCACAGGTGACATGCTGATACGTTTGTGTTTAATACATGTATATTGATGAACTTAGGTTCTTCCATATATTCAAAAGTACCAGCAATAAAAGCAAGAGGAAACAACTTGGTGATGGTATCCTCTGGTCTTTTTGGAAACAGATAAAATTACAAAGCCCCAGTAAAGAAAAGTTGCCTAAAGCCACCCAAGTAATTAAAATAAGCAAATCTTGAGAAGGGGGTAGTACAGCAGCTATTATTTAGATCTTTGTTTTGTTTCCTCTCACAGTTCTACAGGATGTAGACATTGTAGGCATGAACACATTGATATTGAGGTAATGTATGTACATGTCTATTACTTTTGTTTGTATGCTTATAATGTACTCCAACTAGTAAAAATGCATCCTAGAACTCATCAAGAATTCAATGCCACACAGATATGATTCTCAATTTATGTAAGGACTGACACAGCTATTTGATTGGTTTCTATTTCATTCAAAGTCATGGAGTGAAAATGGAACAAGTCTTGGTTTGTCATTGAACTGAGATTTTCAGATTGGTGGCCAGAGCAGGAATTTTAGTGTTCAGACATTTTTGATTCTCAAGTCAAGGTGGAATTTTTCCAACTTTTGTCCTTTTCCATCATCTTGCTGATGGCTCCTTGAGTACCTCCTATAGATGAAGCTCCACAGTATTCTGGAATACTCGGTTCTGCTATAAGAATGCTGTTCCTGGTATCCTGTAATTGAACTTCTGTCCTAGTCTGTCCTCTGATGCTTTGTGGAGTGCTACCTATACCATGACACCCATTATGTAGACAAAGACAACACTGGTATTCTTTCTGTGCCTGTCTTTCATCACCAGAGCTTAGCTTTCCAATTCTATCCTCTCTTTCATTCATCACAGTGTGTCCTCTCCTCTGTGTATTTCTCATTGTCCTTGGGAATCATTGTACCCCAAATAGAACACGATTCTGCAGATGTTCTCTGATCAGTGTACCAATGTAAGGGAGATGCTGTGCACCAGGAGCAGAATACCACCTTTCCATCAGGCAGGGAAACTCATCAGCTTCCACTTACTGCTCTGTTACGGGGTGATGGATTTGTTCAATCCTTCCCTTGGTTTCTCAGCAGAAGGCAGGCAGAGGAGCAGTAGGCTTGATTTCACGAATCTCTTTCCTGCTAGAACACTGAAGAGCCTGTCAATATCTTTTCTAGGTGCATTTTGTCAAACCAATATTCCAATAGACAGCCATTAGCACCTCGCCCTGTGCTTCAGTGTCACATTTGGGGGAATTTACTTTGACTGATCACAGCTTGCAGGGATCATTTGGTTCTATGGATCCAATCTTAGGTTTCAAAACCGTTTCCTATCAGTGATGTGTGTACCCCTTGCTCACACTGATTTGCAAAGAGCTGAATAGAAAGTCCTTTGATTTTCTTTGAGTCTTATCTACAGGAAAGAACAATCTCTCACTCCAATTCTTTTCCCATATCCCAATAAGAGCCAGCCACTGAAGATAAATGATATCATACTTCCTAAGGAATTGGATGAAAGAAAATTGTCACCCCATTGACATACTGAGATGGCAAATTGCACAGTGCACTTTCCTGGCCCCAGTGATATGGATGATTTTCCTTCTAGGAAGGTATCTGATTTGGGCAGTATATTGTTCTATAGATTTAAATGGAGTGATCAGTCAGATAAAACCATCAAAGGCAGAGTAACTCTGATGTGGATAATAAGCTGAGAATGTAGTTTTATCTGGGCCCTGAAGAAATAAGATTTCTAAGTAGGGGAGATTCAAAGACATAATTCTAGTCCAGTAGAAGAACAGTGGTAACATATGGGAAAGAGCAGCTTAACAGGCCAAAGGAAACAAAATCCAATTGGTGACAATAACAATAGATTTTACAGGAAAATATGTAATAAAAAGAAGCCTTCATTGTTTGGGACACCTGTAGTTAATTATTGCAGCTAAAGACATTAAAATTAGTTTCTTGGCTCATATATCTTCATAGACTGTTTGGCAATATTAAATGACAAAGGCTTAATAATCAAAAGTACTGAGTTAGCAAATGTTTTCTAATTTTAATAACTTCTTGTTGTAATTACCAAGTCTTAGAGTGAAATGATTTAATTAGAAAGTAATCAAGAAGTGTCTACTGTTAATTGAAGGAATTATAAAAGATCTACATTTTTAATATATTTCTGGAGTAATAAAATTAGAGTTTACCATAATTATTTTTAAACCTACCTGATGAGGAATGTTTGATGTGAGAGCAAAGAAGTTAATATTTCCAACAGTGGCATCTCCCACCACTTCCAGCATGGGATCATGAGAGCTCCTCCCTTCTCATCTGGGAAATGATTATGATCATAACAGTAATAGGAATAATGATATAAAGATGATGATAATGGCTAATGTTTACTGAGAATTCACTATCTATCAGAATTCAGTGATTTAAAAACAGAATTTGTATTTTTGACAAAGTATTTTTTGTGTACATCATGGTTTTCAACCTCAATAAACAATTTGAAATCACATGCTGAACAAAGTGGACAGAAATAGAAAGAAGAATGTTTACCTTGGTCTCTAGGCAAACAAATTAAAATGCTCTCTGTTCAGTGGCTTGGGTGTCCTTAGACTTCTCAGAACTCTCCTGTTGGAATATAGCCTTTGGAAGTGAGTATATTTGTCAACGGTCCCCATGAATGCCAGAGTATGACTCATATATATATTTGATTCATACACACACACACATTTTTAGTTCAATCTAAAGATATTTTCACAGACCTTAGAACATAATTCCCTTGTTTATTATTGCCTGGGATCAGTAGGACTTTGCAAGGTGGAAACCAATGGAAAGAATTCCAAGGACAAAGGAGTGAATGAAGAGATACACAGAGAAGATAGCAGATCCTGTGCCAGTAGTTCCTCGGAACACTGCTAGGTTAACTATTCTGTTTTTTACTACTTTTTTGGAATTGAGGCTGTAAGAGTCTCTCTTAAGCATTTGACTATAGAAAACAGTTAATATTGTATATGCTGGAAAACTCACTTCTTAACTAACCACCCATCTCTTTCTGTCCCTCCCAGGCCCGTATCTATGATATTCCTACATCACCATCCACAGTCTTTAGCCACAGAGAATTATCAGGGACTTAATACTCATCTGGGGTTTAATGACTCTTCTGTGTGTCTTGGACCATCAACTCTTCCTGGACTCTCATTAATCCCAGGGGCAATGGTTTAGACTGTGATCATTATTGCTTTAACAAACACTTCTAGTAGATGAGAGTAACTCTCCATTTATCTTCCACAGAAATTTATTCTGCTGGACTGACACTGTCAG
Organism: Alexandromys fortis; assembly: GCF_014885135.2. Classification (NCBI taxonomy): domain Eukaryota; kingdom Metazoa; phylum Chordata; class Mammalia; order Rodentia; family Cricetidae; genus Alexandromys; species Alexandromys fortis. The sequence goes on along the minus strand of NW_026067904.1, from coordinate 9,151,478 downwards.
CTCAAGACGCAAGCTTTTGTCTTGAAGTTAAAAAGAACAGTATTATTGCTCTCTGCATTTATTATATTGAAAGCAAAAGCTAATTAAATGTTAAAGTTCCTGGCTGCCTAGTGACAAGGAAAGGCTGGTCAACTTCCTTTTATAAAGTTTTGTTAATATCACTTGGAGACCTTTTCTGGTGGCAAGATTAGAGGCTTGTCATGGATACTCAGTGAGGAAGTGATATCCTTTGAATGGTAGTATTTCAAAGAATAAACATTTTAATAGGCCAAACAAATGAAAAAAAAAAGATTAAGTAACCTTCATATATTCTCTTAAAAATTCCTATGTTTGTCTTGATTTTTAACTTGAGGTTTATAGATTTAACCTAGAAAAGTTGGTTATTGTACAAATAAAAAAAAGCAAAGCTGAGTTCATAGTTCACACACAATATAGCAAAAAATTGCCTGTCATAAACATTTCAGGTAATTAATCAAATATTAAAATTAAAATGAGAAAATTCATAGTATTTGTTATAAAGGAACACACTAAATTGAATCATATATATGACATAAATTAAGAGTATATTCAAGTATAGCCTTGGAGAGTAACATTTGAGTAAGGAGGACACCAATATACAACCACATAAATTTATATCAGTTTTCAGTATTTACTTTAAGAAAATTTCAACTCCCTAATTTAATTCAGAATCTGAGCATTTGGCTTTAGGTTGCTGTTACTTTAGTGGGTACCAGAATATTTGTTCCTCTGGGTTAAAGTTGTTTATTGTAAGATTGACCTTCAGTACGGCTTTGTTTTCTTATCTAATAGTGGCCTATTCACTGATTAAAGGAGAAAGCTTGGTTTGTGTTCCCTTTAACATGGATTTCTTTCATTACAAGGAAGAAGCAGGAAAAATGCAAACCACTTCTGGATCTAGCCTCTTATTGCCACTGCCCTCATAAATTCTGGTGTGTAATATATTGGAAAATATAACCTCTTTGTCTGTCCCTGCCTTGAAGGAATCTTCAAGAGGTTTTCAAGAGGAGGAAGTAACTTTCTATTAGGCCATTAATTTACATTTATTTACTTGGAAGAAGGACACATATAACACATCATGTGCTCAGAGCATCCGAGGGTAACCTGTGGGTCTTGGTTCTTTCCTTCCTCCATGTAGATCCTGGGAATTGAACTCAGGTCCCCAGACTTGACAGCAAGTCTCTTTAGCTGTCAGTTATCTTGTTGGCTCTAAAAGGTGGCCATTTTTGAAGAGAATCAGTCTCTTATTCATTTACTAACATATCGATGACCCTTCAGTGATTCTTCCTTTACATGGAATCATGTCTTGGAGACAATCATTCGTCATTAAATATTGGCATTGAATTCTGGATTTTTTCACAGATTTTCCATGAACTGAGAGAGCTATATTCAATATTTTGAGTAGAATAGCACTGTTTGTTTGGTTTTTGGTCAAGTTTGTAGAACTTGGATAGTTTTTGTCACTTTGGTTAAGTCACTAATCTTAGCTGACACATGGTATTGTTAAAGTCATAAGAACTTTCTTTTGTACAGACTTTCCCAACCCCTCCATGTTTGGAGGGTTTTAATTGGCAGAAGGATTGTGCTATAGAGCAGTCATTTGTTTGTCCATGCTATGTTCTCAGGGACCCACCTGGCTGCCACCAGATTATTGACTAAGAATGAAATGATTAACTTTATTTTCTTCTTGATATCCCTGTAGTTCCAATGCAAAGAAACATAATACTAGACCAAATATTCCATGACTGAGAATGCATTTGTCTCTCTTTTAGTGTTTTGAGATACTGAAAATAGATTCTCAACCCCATTTCTATTTTAAATGCCCTGAAGGTCTAAGTACCCAAGGTAAGCCCCTGCCGTTTGTTAGATCAGATTGGTCATCTGCCCAAGGTGATGGAAGTCAGCATGGTAGAGCCACATGTTTTCCCTTACATTCCTTGACTTTGTTCCTAAGATCAAACAATGGACAAGGCACTGTGTTATTCACTCTTTTCATATCAGCTGCTCCCGATACTCGTTAGGTCTCCCTCACATAGGCCGTTTTCTTCTGTGGTAACATCTTCTCCATGTAGTTTTTGCCCTGAGATATTGCGCTTTTAATTTCTCCCTTAAATCTGATCTTTAACAAACTCTTCTAACCTCCTCTATTCTGACTTTCCTTTTAAAGGAAGCAACCCAATGCTGGGCTCCAATGGTCTATTTGTACCAATTTATGGGTCAATTTGTGTCATTTTATGGGTCTGTTTTCTCTAACAATCCCTAAATCAAATCAGATGAGGGTCACAGTGTCTTAGGGTTTGATTAGTAATAGATGCATGTGGAAGGGTGTGTTAGTTCTTTTTGCATTTCTGCGACAAAGTATGTGTGAAAACAACTTATGAGGAGAATGATTTATGTTGGTTCATAGACTCATAACTTTGGTCCATGGTCACTTGACTCAATTTTTTGCTGAGTCTGTTTTTAAGGCAGAACATCATAGCTAAGGAGAATGAGTTAACTTACTCACTGGAGGAAGCAGAGAGTCAACAGAGAAAAGGGTTAGGTGTTTCCAGAATACACCTTCAGTCACCTGTTTCCTTCAACTGGGTCCCACAACTGAAGACTCCCAGCACCTTCCACCTCTCATGATGCTATTAGACCATGCAATCATCTATGATTTACTGATCTGTGTGCTTTTGCTTTTTGAGACACGTTTTTCCATGTAGCCTTGATTATCCCAGAACTCGATCTGTAGACCAGTCTGGCCTCTAACTCACAGAGATTTACCTGCCTCTGTCTTCCAAGTGCTAGGATTAAAGGTGTGCGCCACCATTGTCTGGTTTCTATTGTCTACTGCCATGAGATAATTGGTTCTACCACTCAGGAATCAAGGATTCAACAAGCAAAATTTGGGGGATACTTCATATCCAAACTACGGAGAGGCGTTTTTATAAAAAAGTAAAATGACGACTGGGGAAAAGGCTCACCATGTAAAGGAACTTGCTGCCAGGCCTGAGCACTGGAGTTTAATCTCCGAAATCCATGTAGTGCAAGGAGAAAACTGGCTTCTGCAAGTTGCTCTTTGACTTCCATATGTGCATTGTGATGCCTCATGCCCCGCACCTCAATACATACATCCAAAATCCACGAGGATACACAATATTTATAATTAATTTTAACTTCCTACCAATCTTTCCAATTCAAGAATAGCAAAGCAATTTTTCTTGCATCTTGACAGAGATAAGATGAACAACAGATTGTTTTTATGTTTCAATTTTTAGATACAAATTCATGCAAGTCCTTTCTCAATTAGAAAGCATTTCCAAAATGATGCAGATATATTGAATGTTTGAAAGACCATTAGGAACTGGGGAGGAGCCAATCCTCAAAGGGGTAATTCCAGTGCTTGTCATTTTCACACACATCTTAAGCCTGCACTTGAAGGGTCCCACTGATGCTGGGGTTCAGTAGTGAAAGGGCTTCTGAAGAACCCAATGGCATCAGAGGTTTTCCCTGGGTCTATTTTAGCATAATAGAGGTGAGAGAAAAACCAGAGAATTTCTCTGGCAATGTCTCTAGTTGTACCTTTTGTTGGTTAATGTCCTTTTTTATTTCTTCCACATTGAGTGTGTTTTTTGTCTTTTGTGCCTCAAATATAAGAGCACATGCTCGCTTTTCTCAGAGATTTTTCTATAGCTTTGCCACCTCGTAGGATCAGGTACGGTCTTTGTCAAACATCTTCAAGTTTATGAAGGAAAGCTGTTGTGCAAAACACAACATATTTTTAAAACTTTTTTTGCAAAGAAATTGCTGAAATTATCTCCCTCTTGTCTAAGTCCAAAGTGGGATGATTGGTGTTTCAAAAGCAGAGCGTGCTCAGCTGTCACCAAACGTTGCAGTGCAATTGTCCTCTTTCAGAGACATGCACATCACACGGTTCTTGTGAAACTTCCTATGGCCATAATGGAAAACATTTCCTTATAGCTCAATTTTCTGAGGAATAAACACTTGGGAGAAATTTGGAAGAATCCTGCTATTTATAAAATCAGTAGGTTTAAGCAGTTGTACTCCTAAACATGTGTGAATTAAAAAGTGACCACACAGGGATACATGAATCTACACAATTTAGCTTATACCTTTATCAAGTCTCGGAAAGCAAACCAAGGGCCTCTAATTTTGAAAACAGAAACGGACTATATCGAGTCCTCTGTTAAGTGTCTCATCTTCTTGTTCAATTTTACTATTTGTATTGGGTCACTCAGAGGTTTTCTAGCCTCTTCCTTGCCTGCTGCAGCAGCCAAACCATGGAGGTCATTTAGCAGATAGGCATGACGGCTGGTGTGGACATCAGAGTGCCTGGACTCACCATGGCATGACCTAGTTTATTCAATAAGGGTAGGCTCCTCCTAGACTTGACCTCTGCTCTGGTTTTGCCAGAGCATAGACACATAGCTGCAAGGATACTATTAGAAATAAAAGCTCAGTGTGACATTTTTGTTTTTCCTGAATCCGATCCATACTAGACATTCAAACTAATTCAATGTGGGTAATGGCCATTTGCTGTAGAAAAAATCACTTATCCTAAGAAGTCAAAATGCTTTTTGTCCCCCAATGAATATAACTCACTTTCTCTAACAAGATAAGGCACAGTTCTGCTTTCTTTCAGAGTGTTTCCTGAAGTTTAATCAAACCAGTGCTCTTAAAATAGTTGCCAAGTGACCTAGGCCTAAACAGATAGAGGCAAACTGCTTACTTAACAATCTGAGAGTCAGTAGACCCCACAAGATAGTGAACTGTTTGAAGACAACTTCAGATGTACATCTGAGAGCTACAGTTGGAATGCCATTGGCTTGATTAAAACCTCAAAGAACTCTCCGAAGGAAAATAGAAATATGATTTATTTTGTTAGCAAAAGTGAGTTACGTTCACTAGAAAATGGAATACAAGACTGGTGAGTTTTCTTCACCAGAGAACTGGCCTATGTCACAGAAAAAGAGCCCCACCCTTGGTGAATGTTATAATTTGAATGAGAAATGTTCCACATGGGCTTGTATGCTAGAGCATGCAGTTCTCAGTTGGTAATAGTGTTTTAAGATGCTATGGAGGGACTTGAGAGATTGCACAATAGTTAAGAACACATGTTCTCTCTTGCAGAGGACCTGGGTTGAATTCCCAGCAGTGGTCCATAGATGTCCTTAAGTGCAGCTCCAGGAAATCCATGGACCTTTTCTGATCTCTGTGGGCATTCAGCATGTATACGGTTCATGTATATAAACGCAGGTAGAACACACACATACATAAAATAAAAATTAATACTTTAAAAGGAAGTTGTGCAACCTGTAGAAGTGAAGGGTAGTTGGAAGGCGTATGTTTCTGGGAAAAAAAGATCTTAGGCATTATGCTCTAGGCCAGTGTGCAGACTCATCCCTTCCTCTCTCTGTTTCTTGGTCTCCTGAGATGTAAGCCAGCTGTCATGGAGCCACCTGCCATAACTTCCCTACCATGATAGATTGTAGCTTCTCAAATTGGATAGGCCCATCTTTCCTTAAATTTCTTCTTATCAGGTATTAGGTTAAAGTGATAGGAGAAATTGGTCATCCAATGTCATAGTTGGGAATCAGTATTTCCCTCATTTGATTGTTTTTGAATTATATGTTTTGTCAAAGATGAGTAGCCTGAGCTTTATTCAAGGACAATCTGTTCAATTACATACTAATAATGTCTCACATTTGCCCAAGAAGACATTCTAATGCAGGAGGTGCTTGGTACCAGCTGCCCTCAGCACCACAGGATGTCTCACATCAGACATGGCATTGACTTAGACGCCAGTGATGCTGCCTCACAGTTTGACAACAGGAAAACATCTCCAGACCTTACCAAATGTTTCCGGCACGTGCAGCGAAAGAAAGACGGAGCAAATTGATTGCTTTTGAGAATCACTGATGCAGATCTTTTGTTTGCCCAAACATTTCTTTGTCACATTGGATTCCTACAACAAAGCTATCAGGACATGTCTTGTTATCTCCCCTGGACAGAAAAAGAATTGTAGATGCTAAGTGTTTCAGGCCTAGGGCTCCATAAAGCACTTTCACGCTGGTGCTTGGGGTGTAATACTTGCTCTGTGTATATGTGCTGCCTGGAAGGCAGACTCGCGACACTTCAGAACTTCGTAGCATAGGAAGGTAAAGGAAAGAGTGACATGGATGTGGATCTGCAGAACCATTTCCTTCTGTTCAAGACTAAGTCAGTATTCCTCTTGGTAGAGCAGATGCTATAAACTAAAAACACAATATGCTACTTCTTAGTTTTGTTTCAGAGAAGGAATTATTTCGTTCTTGTGATTATTTCTGGAAGTTTAAAAGCACAAAACATAACAGCAATATTTCTTAGTAATATATAATTTTCTTTTATATGGTTTAAATACAAAAATACCAGAAAGCTACGCACAAGGTACAAGTATCATTTGCTTCCACTCTAGATCCACAGCTCTACTCCTTGCCAGTGTCACTTTCCCTAAATCTGAAGTGTGTCCAACACATTGTGCTTCTGCTTACTCTTTATTTAGGTGCCTTTCATAAGTATACAACAATAAGTATATGTTCATAAATCATACAATTTATAGCTATACATTTATTTTAAAGTTTATACAAGAGCACTCATTATGCATTAGACGTTATAACTTTTTCAAGGTAACATGATTATGAGATGTCTTCTTTGAGTCATCTATCTTTATATGATCATCTGTTTATTATCTGGTTCGTTTTCCTTTCATACTATTTAGTTGAAGAATTATACCACAATTTGTGAATTTGTTCATTAGTGATCCCTTTATGTGACATTCTTTATAGTATTTCAACCTAAGCCCCGCTATGCATGTCTGAACCTATCTCATGAGACAAACATCATATGCCTTCTAAGGAGCAGAACTAAGGTTACATTTGCTATGTAACTTGGGAACCTAATATTAGGAATAACTAGTGAGGAAGATGACACGTTAACATTTTAGGAGGAAGTATTGGGCTGCACAGAAGCATATTTCAGTGCTACAGAGAGTCCATGTAGAGATCAAAACTGTGAAATCTTTGAGATCTGAGCTAACATGGGCACCACAATGAACAGGAACATGTGACCTAACCAATCTGGCAGAATATTGGCACAAATAAAGCATCATCATAACTAATGTTTTTATAACCAGAAATAAAACTGGCTCATTATTTCCAAGCTAATCAGTGTCACCTACCACTTTGACAGTCTAAGGAAGTAGCACATTGACAGTGCAATTGCTGCAGAAAACGAATATCTAACTATCCACCTGATAGACATCCCACATGCACAGGAGAACAGCAGATCTTTACTTGTATGAAGTGACATTACAATAATCCCAGAGCTCACTTTATCTTAATGGAGGAAGCCGGATGATTTATCTTTAAGACTTGGAGTCAGTGGCTATTCCATTTACCTGCCTTATTCAATGTCACATTGGGAATTTTATCCAGTGTAAGCACACAGACAGAGACAGACAGACACCCATGTACACAGACACATTGGGAGTGGAGATACAGGGGGAAGGAACTGAAAGAAAGGAGGGGCAGAGAGTAAGAATGAATACTAAGTGCAAAAGAGGAACGAAATTGTTCTCATTAACATGACATGATTGTCAATGTAGAAAATCTCAAGAAAAATCTACAAAACATCGAAGAACTTAAATATTGACAACTATGCACAATACAAATATATTGGTCTGTATGCTAACATAAATAAAATTTTTGTGTATAAGTAATGTATGAATGGACTCTGAAATAAAAAATAAGTTTTATTTAAGGTAATAAATGAAATAAATTATTTTGTTGTTGTTTGTTTTGTTTGAGTGGGGGTCTTATACAACAGCCCATGCTGACCTGAAACTCACAGTATCCCACTACTTCAGCCTCCTGAGTGCTGGAAGGAAATCTTTACAAGTAAATCTAACAAAACCTATATAGGTTTTGGATGAAATGTAATGAAATCATAATGAAGTATAATAGTGTTGATGGACATAATGAAATGGAAAACTGCTTTGAGCATATGCTAGAAGGTTAGATATTTTAAATACATCAATTATACCCAATATTTACCAAAACCCCCTTGTGTTTTTAGAGATATTGACAGTGTAATCATAAAATGTATAGAAAAATACAATGCTAAAATAGCTAAAACTATTCAAAAAACAATAGTTAGAAAAATTTCATTAATACATTTAAGGATTTAATATTAAGTTCTGATAAATAAGATACTGAGATATATTGGTAATGTAGTCAATGTTTTGATAAGCGGTAAAAAAAGAAATTAATCAAATAGACACATAATATATCATCATTTTATGCCCTAACCATAGGGCAAGTACAGATTATAACGTTGTGAGCTTCGAGCGAATTTATATGACCACTAAATTTCAACATTTTAAGTGCAACAACACATTACTGGCTCTATAGATTGGAAAGTTTCAAAGAGGCATATTTCTAACACAAAACATTAAAAATAATTTAAAGAAGCATAAATACAAACCTGACATGTAATTTGAAGTGAAATTAGAAATGAAGTGAAGTCAAATAACCAAGAACAAAATTAGGAGGAACCAGGCAAACTGTTGCTCAGTACCATCTGAGTATAAGTGGATTTTTGGGTGAATGGAAGCTGGGCAGCTATGGGGTGTGATGAAGTAAAATACAGTTAAATGGTCACTATGAATTTAGTCTCAATTTTGTTGCATTGTGTTTGAAAATAAAATTTTGGAAATAATTCTTCTCTACAAATCTATGAGGATATGATCGTCAAAAATACACAGAAAATATTCATCTATCTTTGGAGCATATAAGTTTTTTAAACCACTCATTTGTTCACTTAAACACACATGGAAGTTTTAGAAATGTGTAATGTATGAAAACCTCACGCCAGGCCTAGAGAAATGGCTTGGCTGTTAAAAGTACTTGCTGCTTTTCCAGATGACCTCAGTTTACTTTCCAGCATCCACATGGAGGTTCACAGCCATTTGATCCTTCAGTTTCAAGTAATCTGTGCCCTTATCTGGCCTGAGGCCACACACATGGTATATAGACATACATGGTGGCAAAATACTCCTGCACATAAAAATGTTTCAAACTGGTTTTCAACAAACAAGTGCTATACAATTCACCTTTCTTATATAATGACACTGGGAACCAAAAGGTAAAATCTTAAGAAGTTGCACTATTAAAAAACCAACAACCATGTTTAAATAAATCATGTCTTAAATTTTATAATAAAAAACTTTAAAAATATTCAGTGGTAGAAACCAATAAGAATATCTCTTGGATGGAAATAAAATTTCTTTTAGGTGGTACTACAGTTTGAGTGTGAAGTACACTTTTCATTCATGGATATGAACCGTTGACTGTCAGGAACTGGTGCTGTTTGGGAAGGATAGGGGACATTTGGGACATGGAGCCTAGTTGGATGACTTAGTCTACTCTGGTAGGGGGCATGCAAGGATTATAGTCTGTTCTGCTTCTCATTTATTTTCTGCTTCCTGATCTAATATGATATGATGTTACAAGCTCCCAAAGCCAGGGACAACAGAGGCCCAGACAATGTGCCTTCTCTGTCTGTTACAGTGCACAAATATACTTTGAAACCATGAACTCAAATAAACCCTTCTCACCACAGGTGATTATGTCAGGTAATTTGTCACAGCAACTAACATCGGAGGAAGTATAAAATCTATAACATGATATGCATACTTCAAAATAGGGAATTCCATTCATATTCTTGGTATAGAAATTTAAAAAAGTAAAACAAATAGAAAAACTCGAGGTAAGATTAGAAACTGATGTAATAGAAGCTATACAAAAGAGAATTCACCAACCTAAAATTGTTTCACTGAGAGAAACGCTTCTGTTGCAGAGAACATTGGCAAATTCACACACAAAATATAATCCAGATAAGAACATATGTACTATGTTTTGTATATGCATAATGTGAGCACATTATTCTAATCTATTGGAAAATTGGCATGGAAATTTTACAAAATGAAGTCTTTTATATACTTAAATATGACTTACTAAAATTCAACAAGAAACATGGTACTATATATTAAATAACTAACATTCCATTTAATTATGAAACAAGCACAGACATTGGAAATATATTACCAAAATATTTCAACCTATTACATAAAAATTAAGAAAGAGTAGACAAATAATAGAGATCCTAACTCATTTTAGGTGGCCAATGTAAATCTACTACAGGATAAAGATGACATGAGAAAGAAAATGTATAAGATCTAAAATGTACATGTATAATACTAGGAAATCAAATTCAGCAGTGTATAAAGCTATCAGCTGCTGGTACAACAACTGAGAAAACGTCCACAGAATCTTGTCTTATGACATGGAAATAGTTCAGCTACAGAATACTTATCAATGTAGTTCTTCACATGAATACTTAGAGTGAAATATCTATAAGATCAACTCAATAAATTAAGGAAAACACTGAATAAATTAGAAGTCTGTTTTCAATTTTAAACATGAACAATGGTGGTGTAAATAAACTCCTTACTTGATAAATAGGATTGTCTCCCACCTATGGCAAAATTGTTTTTTGGGAGAAACTCTATGTCATTGAATTCAGGAAGAAATGAGCTATCACCAGCTAATTCTCTCTAAAAGAATAACAGAAGGAAAAAGAAAGGGGAAAGAGATGTAATTGTTTGAAATACATTATCTTTATTGTCACATTTCATAACTACCTATACAGAAAAATTTGAATAGGTAACTGGTAGTTTGAGTAGAAAAAGAGAAGATCTCCTGAGTAAATTGGGAGCATAGGGACCTTGGGGGAAGGTTGAAGGGGAGAGGAGAGAGGCAGGGAGGGGAACAGAGAAAAATGTAGAGCTCAATAAAAATCAATAAAAATAATAACCACAGGCTAATAAGTTAGAATGCTTACTCTCCAGTTAGTGGAACGGTGTGGGAAGGATTAGAAGATGTAGCCTTGTTGAATAAGATCTATCAATGGAAATGGGCTTTGAAGTTTCAAAAACTTGAGCCAGGCCCGGTGTTTCTTGCTTTCTGCCTGTTGCCTGCAGATAAAGATGTAAAACTCTCAGCTGTTACTCCAATTCCATGTTTGTCTGATCCTTATGGTATTAATGGACTCATTCTCTGAAACTGTGTACAACACCCGATTAAATGCTTTTTCTTATAAGATTTACCTTGGTGTCTCTTCATAGCAATAGAATAATAAATAAATAATAAATTGTAAAATATCAGGCAATTTAGATAGGTAATCAACAAGAATACATTCAGTTTGCTAAAATAATGTGTAAGTTTGAAATTTATCACACATACATACACACTCATATATATATATACATCTTTGAAAATTCTTTAAAAAAATCAAAAATATATTCATTGTAACTTGATTAAATCCACCCTTCTCTCTCCACCCAATTCCCTTGCCTCCAACTCTCCCCAACTTCATATTATTTTTCTTTTTTATAACCCATTCTGCCCAAATAATGCTATTTATATGCATGTGGTATGGGATTGTCCCCTGGGCATGGGCAATCTATCAATAGCTACCCAACAAAAAAAAATGGATTCACCTTCCCTCAGTAGCCACCAATTGCCATTAACTCTGCAGCTCAGGGAGGACCATCTATAACCACTCTTTTTGTGCTGGGACTTTTAACTGGCTTGATCTTATGCAGATCTTGTGCAGCTTCAATGAGTTCATGTCTACAATAGCCATATCATGTCCAGAGGACAGCATTTCATAGCACATGTCCATATTCATCTGTTCTTACTTTTTTCCACCATTTTTTCTGTATTATTCCTTGAGCCTTGAGGAAAATTAATAATATACTTGAAAATATAATGCTAAAAAAGAGTTTGAACAATGGTATCCCACCTAGTGAGCAATGCTCTTCCCAGAAGACATAGGTCAGTTTCACACATATTACCCCCTTATTATTGTCATTGAGACCCCAGAGGCACCCAAAATAACACAAGCCATTGCTTTTGCCCTTGTTGTTTATCATAAATAGATGGCAAGAACCTAGTGCTGAAAACACATATGTTCTGGTTGCAGGACATAGAAAAAATAAATTTTGAACTCACAAGAAAGCTCTTTTTTCACTAATGAGTTTTCACAGTGCTATAAGGAGCAGGCTACTGAGGGATAAAGAGCATCAGTGGTCCAGCACTGGACTTTAAATGCTATAATATTGACCAAGATGTTCATTGGTGAAATACTGGCAACACTTTTTACTGGGAGAACCAGGCACTCTCTTGGTTGGATTTATATCCTGTTATACAGGAGAGAATTTGTGAATAGTTCTATTAGCCTGGTCAAATCCTATGACTAGAGAAATCATAGCCCCCAGAATCTGTTTAAGATATTTCGCTAAACAGTTATGTTGAGAAACTTCCTTCTATGAAGTTATGTTTATATCCATGGATTTGTGCAGCTCCTGATCTTCTCACTATAGTGGGTAATGGTTTCTGTAGACTTACAACTGTTCAGAGGGCAGAGAACAATCAACTGTGGATGCTTAGCTATAGGTATAACATTAATTTTGCCTTTCTATTTTTAGTTATTAAGTTAATACTTTTATTTATTACATTAAACTCAGCATATCAAGTAATGAATTTCATTATGTCACCTTCATAGACACTTAATGGCCTCTCCTGCTTCTTTCTCCTACCTCTCCTGACCCTTTTTCATGGGTATCTCTCTTCAACTCCAATTACTGGGCTCCATTCTGTTTCAATGTCACATGTCATTATCCTTTCTCATTTTCTTCTTTCCTCCATCTTGCTTTTTCTTCTCTCTCTCTCTCTCTCTCTCTCTCTCTCTCTCTCTCTCTCTCTCTCTCTCTCTCATGGTCTCCTTTTCTCTTTTGTGATTAAATGCTCCCTATACCCACTCAACATAATACATATATGTATGTACATACACATAAAAGGTAAACCCTAAGTTCTGCACATGAGAGAAAACATGGAAATTGTCATTCTGAGTTTGGCTTATTTTACATAATATAATGATTTCTAATTTTATCCATTTGCCTGATAATATTATGGTTTCTGTTTTCTTTGTACATTCATAAATTCCATTGTTTTTATATAACCATGTTTTGAATCTACTTTAATTTCTGGTGAGCTTTTAGATCAGTTCCCCTATTTTAGCTGTTGTGACTAGAGAGCATAAATATGTAAATGCCTGTGATATTATGTAAATCACTATTCCCAGGAATTCTATAGATGTTTCAAATGTTAGTTGTATTTTATTGTAAGAAAACATTTTATTAATTTTTATAATTGCTACTGTAGTTTACATTCCTAAAGGTGAATAAAGTGGATAACAGTTCCACTTTCTTCATATTTTTGTTGGCATTTACTGTCCCCATGTTAGCCATTCTGACTAAAGTAAAATGGAATCTCTTGGTAGTTTGACCACTTTACATCTCTGTTACAAGGAGGGGCTGCTTGTTCATCATGGCCACCTGACTAGCTTAGCCCCGAAATAACCACACAGAAACTATATTAATTAAATCACTGCTTGGCCCATTAGCTCTAGTTTCTTATTGTCTAATTCTTCTTAATTTAACCAGTTTCTATTAATCTGTGTATTACCATATGGCAGTGGCTTACTGGGTAAAATTCCCAGCATCTGTCTCCGGCAGATCCATGGTATTTCTCTCTGACTCTGCTTTTTTCCTCCCATAATTCAGTCTCATCTTCCCTGCCTACTTAAGTTCTGCCCTTTCAGGCCATGGCAGTTTCTTTATTCATTAACCAATATAAGCAACACACAGAGGGGACTCCCACATCACATCTCCCTGATTTTTATGATCTTGAAGACTCCTTCAAATCTTTGCTGATCACTGATGATTTTTTTTCTGTGAACAATTGTCTATTAAGCATAACCACTCAATTGTTGATTGGAAGACTTTACTGGTGTTAATGTTTCCATTTCTTTATAAAAAATCTAGACACCAATCCCTTGCTTTACCGTTGTCAAGTGTTCTTCCACTTTGCATACTGTCTCTTGATTTTGTTTCCTTTAATAGTTTCTTTTGTATTTTGATTTTATCTAATCCAGTTTTTCAGTTCTTGGGGTTAATATCCTGTCTCATTGGAATCTTTTCCCTAAGGTCCTCGCTTTCACCTATTTTACAAATTATTTCTCTTTGTTTTTCTCTTGCAGCTTCAAAATTTCAGGTCCTATGTTGAGTTTTTATACAGCCTAGTTGGGGTATTTTTTTTGTATAAGATGAGAGGTTTTGATCTAATTTCATTCTTATACATGTAGGTATCTGGTTTTACTAGAACTGTTTGTTAAAGGAATCATTTTTCCAATGTATGACCTGGATACCTTTTTCCAAAAATTAGGAGGGTGTATGTTTGTTTCTGTGCTAGTACCAGGCTGGGTTTTTTTTTTTTTTTTTTTGAGACAGGGTTTCTCCATAGCTTTTTGGTTCCTGTCCTGGAACTAGCTCTTGTAGACCAGGCTGGCCTCGAACTCACAGAGATCTGCCTGTCTCTGCCTCCCGAGTGCCGGGATTAAAGGCGTGCGCCACCACAGCAGGGCCCAGGCTGTTTTTTATTACTATTATCACCATGTTGTAGAACTTAAAATTAACTACTGTGATACCTCCACTATGCTCTCTCTGCTTGTGTTAATTTGACTATTTGGGGTTTTACCTATTTCAATCCAAATTTTAGAATAATTTTCTGGTTTGGTGAAGAGATATTTCTCTGGCATTTCAGCTATCCCATTTTCATTATTCTCCAACACTGAAGTGTTGTGAGTTTGGGTGATACCACAGCGGCTTGTTTTCACATTGTTTATGGTACTTTGTTGTCTTGTATAGGTTTACTGTCTCTATTTTCCCACTTTTTTTGTTTTCTTATTAGTTTATGTGAGTCCTTTCGATGAGCTGGATACACCAAATTTGTGTTCCTCACTCCTCTGTGTGGAGAAACTAGCCACAGTAACATAACAATGTTTGACAACAGTCTTCGAGTCAACCGCAAGAGAAGATACTTGATATTTTTACTCTGTCCCTCATAAGGTTAGAAACAGCAACACTAGGGTAGTAGTTGGGAAATTGTAATTTTATAGTTTTTAAAGCTAAGAGTTTTAATAATAGAATGATAAAATGATAAGGGAACAGGGAAAGAGGAAAAGACAAAGTATGAACTGAAAGGAAAGTGTATTAATTAGAAGTTTTATAAGTAATGCCGAAAATATTAGAAAATAGGAACAAAGAAAGGTCTATTCTAAAAGCCTAGTTCATGGAGAAGCCAAGGACAATGGCGCTGGGTTTTGATTCTACTGCATGGACGGGCTTTGTGGGAGTCTAGTCTGTTTGGATGCTCACCTTCCTGGACCTGGGAAAAACAGGGAGGACCTTGGACTTCCTATAGGGTAGGGAACCCTGACTGCTCCTTGGACTGGAGAGGGAGGGGGAGGGGAAAGG
The DNA here is from genome assembly GCF_014885135.2 of Alexandromys fortis. Taxonomy (NCBI): domain Eukaryota; kingdom Metazoa; phylum Chordata; class Mammalia; order Rodentia; family Cricetidae; genus Alexandromys; species Alexandromys fortis. The sequence goes on along the minus strand of NW_026067904.1, from coordinate 9,135,982 downwards.
AGGTAGGGGAGGGAAGTAGAAGGAGGGAAGGAGGTGGAAATTTTCAATAAAAATAAATAAATTTATAAAAGCCTAGTTCGTTAAGAAGCAGGTTAAAACAAAGAAAAAAAATCCTCAACAAGTAAAGCACAAAGTTGTAAATAAAATAAGAACTAACTGATACTGTACCGAGGATGGAGAAAGCCCTTCCATTTGCTGCTTGGAGATTTCTTCCTGGCCACTGAAATTATTCATGCCCTGGGAAAGACTGTTCAGCACATGCCTCATGGGCTGAGATATATGTGGTATCTTTTTCAAGATATTCCTGTCAGGTGCTGCCCAGCCTTAGGTTCTCATGTTGCTCCTTCTGCTCCTGTCTGCACAGAGGGGCAGCTCCTGCTGCCTCTCCAATCATTCTGTCTACCCCCTGATTACATCTCAGCCCAGGAAACATCATCTCTCTGCTCTTCTCCCACACCACGGTAAGGATTGGAGACACTCCAAGGCTGATGCTGAGGTCTTGTTCCAGTGAGGACAGTGCAGGGCTGATGCTCCTGGCTGCTTTCTCACAGTGGCTTAGTTCTTAGTGTTTTTGGTGACAGCAATAGAATTACTACTATTGCCATTTGTTTTAGAACAGGGTCTCATGAAACACAGGCTGAACTAGATCTCACTGTATGACTAAGGATAATCCTAAATTTGCCAATCTTCTTCTGCCTCCTAAGTGCTGGGATTGCAGGGAAGGTTAACACACTAGCTGAATCTCTAGTCTTTGATCATCTTTCGTCCAGTAACTTTTAGTTTGCCATTGTGCTTGGGAGTTCTTCCATCTTTTCTTACCATAATTAGTTGGCCTGATCAACAATGCTAAGTAAAAACAAGAAAACATGCTTTATCAGTTTTCCCTAGCATTCATGAATATGATTCAAAACTTTCATAACAAGTTGCTTGCATGTGATTTGCCTTTGAAAAACATTATTTATCAAGTTAAGAATAGCCCTTATTAATCCAATTAGGTATGAGTTGTTTTCAAAATTAATAAACTCATAGATTTTTCTATATAGATTGAACACTCATTCTTTTATTATAAATTCACATTTTATTTGGCAGTGGTGGCACACACCTTTAATCCCAACACTCAAAAGACAGAGGCAGGGAGATCTTTGTGATTTTAAGGCCAGCCCAGTCAACAGAATGAGTTCCAAGACATCCACGGTTGTTACATAGAGAGACCCTGTCCTGAAAAAAGTACAAATAAATAGCTAAATAAATTCACATTTAAAATTTGATGATAATCTTCTACCCTGAATTTAAATTTTAAAGGCTAATAATATAATAGTTTTAATGCACATCAAATTCAAATTTTTGGTAGCTTGTTTTGGTGCTTCATACCTATACTAATAAATATGTTAATATACAATTTAGCTTTTCTGAAGTGCCCTTGTTAATTCTGGTATGAAACCTAAATTAGGAAAAATTGGAAAAGATGCCCTCTTTACTCTTTTTCATTCTTCAGAACAACTTGTGTAACAGCCTATCTTTCCTTGGTTGCTGGGCAATTTCTGTATTTTATACTTTGTCTTCATTGTTATAACACTTTCAAGTATTATTCTTTTGTGGACAAATAGCATTTAAATTTTAGTTTATGTGCCTCTTATTATTTCAAATATTTTTAAATGGTCTATTGTTACTTTAATTTCATGTATCTGTTGATTGACTACTTTATTAATTAGCAATGTTGTCTTTTAATTATTTTTGTCTATTTAAATATTTATTTTTTATTTGTTCAAGCTATTTCACTTATCTTTTTCATTTTCTTCTAAAGAAACAAGTTTTAAAAAGTTGTTGATTTCCGCTGTTGCTTCTTTGTTTTTTTAGTTTAATTATAAACTTTATAAAACAGCAGTTGTTTGTTTCATTCATTTCTGATCTTATCAATGTTATTTCTTTCTACTTTCTTTATGGTTTTTTCCATTGGTTAACAAGTCTTTTGAATCAAAACTTAATTCATCCCACTTCAATCATCATTTTTAATTAATACTTTCATAGTTAAACACTATTTTAAACTTCTTATAATTTCTATTATGAATTCTTTCTTAGCTGACAATTTATTTGGCAATCATTAAAGGAATTTGGACTGTTCTTTTTATTGTTTTGCTCCTATTTGGTTTAATGTTCTGCCATCATCATCATTCAATATGTTATTAATGCTGCTGAACATTTGAAATTTTCTGATAGTTCCTTTCTGATTTTACCTGAATATGCAAAGTTTAAACACCTTTAAATGTTACTTAAAGTCTAATGTATTTTTACTTATTTTACAGAGCAGAATTATACCAATGTCTATCATATAAATATTTTTACTTCAGCGTTCAAAACCTCCATGTTGTAAAGATTTACTGCCATTTTAATAGTCAATCCATGACAGATCCACCTTAAAATTTCTTTATAATTACATATCAGTCATTTTTTTCTGAAAATCCTGTCAGTTTTAGCAAGACATATTTCTTCACTGCACAACCCTCCCTTCTAATTATTAATTTAAAATTATTTCTATTTTCTAAAGTAAAGGTTAACTTTATTTATAATCCATATCTAATTAAATTTATTCATTAAATCAGTCCACTTCCATGCTCATCCGTGTGAGTTTTATCTCTAAGCCAATGAATGCTCTTACTGTTGTGGACACCTTGGTGGGATTCTGAGGCAGCAAATGCTCTCTATGTTTCTGTAACAAAAGCTGTCTTACAGCAAGAATGGAGCGTGGTCTACAATCTCTTCACTGTGTCTTCCCCGGGTGTATTGACTTCTCTTTAGCCAGACTTTGTATTCATCACTCTTGAGAGTGCTTTTAATGAAGCCAGCAATGGTGTCTGTGTCAAATCTCATGGAAGGCAGTGTTTCTCTTCTTTGACCCATGGGCAGCATTTGATGTCATCTACGGCTGCATATCACATCCTCGTTGTTTGGATGTGTGCCATGACTCACCTTCATGCTACAGCTCTCCACAGTGTTTGCATGCTTCTGTCTTTCTTCCTCATGGCTTTGAGAAAGCACATTGCATGTTTTCGGAAGGCTAGGAGACACAGTTCCAGACAGCCTTGTGGATTGAAATGTCATTTCCTGTATCCAACCATCAACAAGGGGCCTAGGACTTTGACTATATCTCTAAGACAAATGAATTTGGACGTGGGAGTACGGCTCAGTGGCAAAGTACTTGCTCAGTGTGTGGCCCCAGTACCACATGGGTGTATGACAGGGAAGAAAAATGAAAGGAACTTACCAACATCTTGAACTAGGTCGGAAGTGGATTCTGTGCTTATTGAGCCTCTATGTAGACCTCTTGTCTTAACCTTGATTACAGATTTTCAGAGAACCCACCTGAGCCACATGAGATTTCTGACATTCTGCTGGAAAATAGTCACTTCTCTCTGTTTTACACCTTAGAGACCAGAAAGTTTTTTAAACAAAGGAAATGATTATGACAGAAGTGGTGGTCTCTTCTTGGTGGGTGGAACATAACTTGTATTGTCTGACTTCTCTTTCCTGTTTTTTGTTTTTGTTTTTTTTTTTTTTTTTGAGACAGCATTTTTCTGTGTACTCCTTGACTGCCCTGGATCTCACTCTTTAGACCAGGGCAAATTCTGAGTGCTGGTATTAAAGTGAAGACACCATGTCTCACTTCTTTTGTTCCAGCTAATGTCCATACCTAGCAACTCTAGTGTTGGGTGTGCATTTCACTTATTTATACTTATAGATATGAAATGGTATATAATGTAAATATATCGTGCTTTTTAAAGATTTATTTTTAACTTTCAATTATTGTGTATCTGTGTATGAATATGTGCACATGAGTAAAAGTGCCCACTGAGGCCAGAAGAGTTTGTTGTTTGCACTGTGGCTGGACTTACAGTGACTGTGATGCTGGGACCTGAACTCTGGTCCTCTGTAAGAGCCATACCTGTGCTCAACCTATTAGCCATATCTTCAGCCCCCATGTTAAAAACCAAAACAAAGAAAAAAACATTTTACTTAGAATGAACAGATATTTTGATTGTTTCTAGTTTGTGTCACATGAATAAATCTGTGATGAGTGGTCTTCCATAAATCTTAGGTAGACATCATTTTTCACTTTCATTGAGTATGTATCCATAAATGGCATTGCTGATTCATAAGCTATGGTTTTAGAAGAGATCACAAACTGATTTCTGATGTGGTTACAGGGTTTGCAGTGCTGTCCATTAACAAAAGAGTACTATATTTTCTTCAAATCCTTGTCAAACTTTGAAACTGACAGGAATTAAAGTTTTCAACATCTTTACAGGTATGCAGTGTTATCCTACAGAAGCTTCAATCTCTATTTTTGTCATTACTCTTAATGTTGATGCTTTCTGAAATCTCTGATTGTAACAAAATGGTATTTTGATGTTCATTTTGGTGAAAGACTTGTTCAGATCTTTTGTGGACTAGTTCACTGGTTCACTGTTTCTCATTGATTTGGAGCAAATTTAAATGAATTTTGAGTAGGAAAAGTTTTTTGGGTCAGTATTTACATTTCAAATGTTGGTGTTATGCTGTTTGTTTACTAGAATGAAAATGAAAAACTGTGTTTTGAACAAAACACAGAAAAATACGTCCGTGACCTTGAATTGGACATATAGTTGTTATCCATGATTAGCAAGGCACCGACACTATAAAAATTATTGATATACTGATATACATATATAGCTATTTTAATAACTCATTGAAAGTCTCAAATTACCCCTAATCATTTAATATGTTGTTACATGTGCTCATTCTAATGGAGATTCAAGTGGCTTTTAGTTTATCATTATTATCTATAGCTGGAAACTTTTTTTTCCTGCTGTGACCTAGTCTTTTCTAGATTGTGGAAATACCCTTTAATAAAGAGTAATATTTAACAACTTTGAGGTTTCACTAGCTATAGAGCAATTCTATATTCAGTCATAATTTTGGGACTGTATCCAACACAAATAAATGTGAAACACATACTTATACTAAATGCAGAATTGAGTATCTAACATAACTTGAATGATGATTGCTTGAGGAAAACATTTGATTATTTGTTGTTTCACTGGGCTAAGTAATTCTCTAGGTTCCCATTTCATGCATAAGAAAGTGCTTGAAAATTTCTAAGGTCTTACAATTCATTCTAGTTCTCATATAGCAGAGTGAATGGGATGCAAGCAATTCAGATCAATTTAATATACGCTACACGTTTAACTGCTATGTCCAAAATGCAGAACTTTTAGGTTTGTACATGGTAACACAGCTAGAAACTATGATGCTATGCAAGATAAATCTGGGTCTTAGTCCTTTCTGTCCCCATGCTCCAGCATAGTGTCTCACCCATGGTTCATTAGCTGTGTGAAAAAAATAGGTTTAAATTTTATCTCTAATACAGACTGGAGTGTGAGGATGGTCTGGTTGGAATCTATTTTTGTTTTCTGACGACTGTTTTAAAATGATACCATTCTCATTTGTGTAAGTTACGAGTATTTGACGAGAGTCTACGCAAAAGAGACTATGATAACCCCTTTGTCGATACCAAGGAGGTGTCAATAATGGGAAAACTGTGCGGTGCACCCTGTCCTGGGAATGACAAATCAGACAATACCTATTATCCACGTGTCATTTCCTGGTTGAGGACATAAAAACAGATCAAGGCAAAACCCAGTGCGTGTTTAAATTAGCGGTGCAGATCGATGCCCATATTTCTTAGTGTCATGTTTCATTATGTTGAACTCTTTATGTCATCGTAACCCAAGGCATCTTAATGTAACCTGACATCCAGGCTATGTTGCATTAGAAAGATAAGAAGCTCTACATTTGCTTAATGGTTAGAATGTGCTCTAATGCTCTCCATTTGCCTAGCAAAAGGTTGTCACCTGCTGTATGTTGGTGAGGTCACTGCTGTATAAAGGTTAGAGGTCAGAGACCACAAATTTAAATTTCTTAGAAAAATTCCCTTGGGTAGACTTCTCACCTTTGTATTTTCCTATGATCTTTAATTTTTGGTTTTGTAAAATTATTCTTAATGAGAGAGTTTAGATATGATCATTTAAAATGAGGCAATTCCATTTAATTTTTAAGAGGAAATATAAACTAACCAATTGAGGTTCTGCTTAAATACTGTGATTTCCAATGCACTTTTTTGGGGCCATTTACTCTTCTACTTTTCTTATTTTTCATAGTAAATTATCTGTATTGTTATGTAATATCTCACATTCTGATAACAGATTTTGAGGACACTGCATATATTTATGAGAAACTGTAATCTGTATATATACTACAGTATATACTACACTACAGCACACTACACTACAATACAATACACTATACTACACTACACTTCAGCACACTACCACACTACAGAACACCACACTACACTACAATACAGTACACTATACTACACTACACTTCAGCACACTACCACACTACAGAACGCCACGCTACACTACAATACACTATACACTACGCTTCAGCACACTACTATACTACAGCACATTACACTACAGTATACTATACTACACTACAGTACGTTACTGAACTACACTACAGTACATTACTACACTATATCACACTATACCACAACTACACTACAGTACTACACTGTAGCACACTATATCATGCTACACTACAACTACACTACAGTACATTACTACACTATGCTACAGCACACTACACTATAGCACATTATATCACACTATACTACAACTATACTACAGTACATTACTACACTACACTATACTACAACTATACTACAGTACATTACTACACTACACTATACTACAACTATACTACAGTACATTACTACACTACACTATAGTACGCTACACTACAGTACATTACTACACTACACTATAGCACACTATACCACACTACACTACAACTACACTACAGTACATTACTACACTATGCTACAGCACACTACACTAGAGTATATTATACTAAACTACGCTACAACTACACTACAGTACACTACACCTTCCTATACCATTAGACAGGGTAGACAAACTGCTCAGAACTAAAGGAAAGTGAAAGAAGAGGCATATTCAATGTTGATAATAAGAAATTAGCACATTAAATACAGTGAATCAGTATGAAAGATGGGCTATTTTTCATCATAAAATGATGACGAGAAGACAATGAAATTGAACAAAAGAAAGATAATCTGTCAACCAAGAGTCTATACATAGTGAAATGATCCTTAAAATGTTGGAATCAGAGAGTTCAAAATGCCTCAGTGAAGAAAGACATTTTCTGCTCTGGATTCAGTTCACAGCCACCTATAAGGTGGCTCATAGCTGTCTGCACTCCAGTTGTAGGATGTCCACCATCCTCTCCTGTCCTCTGTTATCCAATCAGACAGGTTCCCAATGCACTTATCCAAATGTAAACAAAACACTCATATATGTAAAATAAACATAGTTTTTAAAATGTCAGAAGCTACACTTATAACGTCTCATCAATATGTGTACCTAAACATGAGCTAAAAAAGACAACAACAGTAGACATGCCAAAGTGAATCAAAAGAATCCTTAAACCTACACAAAGGAATGCTGAGAGTAGTAGAAATGCCTTCCCTAAGAAGAGCACACAAACTGGCTATACACTACCAACTGATCATCCCTGAAAACATAGATACAGTAAGAATATACAGAACGATCTTCAAGTATTTGTATTTATGAGTATATATATATGTGTGTGTGTGTGTGTATTTACATATATGTATATAACAAAACATAAAGAAAATGTGGCCATGGATTTGAAAGACATTAAAGAGGAATATATGGGACGGTTTGCAGGGTGGAAAGAGAAAGGAAAAATTATTATAAGATAATTTCAAAAATAAAATCAACAAACAGGCAGTGGTGCTGCATGCCTCTAATCCCAGCAGTTGGGAGGCAGAGGCAGCAAAATCTCTGTGAGTTTGAGGCTAACCTGGTCTACAGAGCAAGTTCCAGGACAGGGTCCAATGCTACACAGAGAAACCCTGTCTAGAAAAACCAATAAATATTGGAAAACACAAATGTTTACATTACAATTCATAACAATGTCAAAATAACAGCTATGAAACAAAAAAGAAAAACCAATAAATACATAAAGTAATTAAAATAAGGACAAATGAAGATGTTGCATTTGAACTAATTTTGAGAAAATGTATTGCCAAATTTACCATTAAAAAGATAAAATTCATTACAATGAATCAAAGTAAGTTCAGTGGAGGAAATTTAATTCCTCAAGAACAGATGAAAGATGATAACATGATTAATACAAGGATTAATGTACATAATTTTATAACTTGTTTTATTAAAGCTTTAAGGATGAATAAAGCAAAGCAAAGATGATATTGCAAGGTGAAGAAGAAATGGTAGAAATAGAAGATCACAATGGACAACAATATGCTTGCAAAGAAACAGGAGAAATAGAAGATTGAGATGGACAACCATACGCTTGACAAGTCTACAGTTTGAACACAGTGAGAGCTGCTAATGTAGGAACACTAAGGGAAAGCTGATAAGTGAAGGATGCAAAATTTAATGTGCAGATCAACAAGAAATACAAGAATGATAAAAATAAGTACTTTAAAAAGCAAAACAGAATACTAAAATTAATAAATTAAACAAAATAAAAGACCACCAAATCACAGAGAAATAAATAAACACCAAAATGAGTGGTACTCAAAATGGAAAACCAAATCAATAGACTGTATGTAAGTCCAAAATATATATTGTCTATAAGAAGCAATTTAAATGTAAATAGATAGGATGAATCTAAAAGGAATGTAAATGCATAGATATACAATCACAGACGGGTGTTAGCATATCCACTTAGTAGTTAACATTAACAGACTTTCTTCTGGACTTAATAGCTACAGAATACACATTATTTTCTATTACACATAGATATTCAGGTAAAGAATGGTCATTTATTTTCTGGTAAAATGCTTCTTGTCAAGAAACTGAAATTTTATAAAGTATATTTTCTGGACAATAGCAGTAAATTAAAAAATCATTAAGAATAAGCTATATAGAAAATATGCAAATATTTTGAAATTAAGGAATATGCTTCTAAAGCAATTCATATTTGAAATATGAGATGATAAGATAAATTAGACGTTTTGAGTGAATTATCATAACAATACTGAAACTTATACTTTGAGAACAAAAAAGCATTAACCATAGAAACTGCTAGCCTTGAATAGATGAAACTCAAAAGTGTGGTAATATAAAACAAGAATATTGAGCAGCAGACACTTCCACATATTGTTGAGAGAGCTACTTATCTGTATAACCACTTAAGACCATTGTCTGGTCCCCTGTTCTAGAGATAAGCAAATCCCTACATATGGCCAGGCAGCCTCACTCCTGCATATGGAAGAGGAACAAAGACATTTTTCTATACATGAGTTACATACTTATGTTCACAGTGGTTTTAGATGTAACACCTCCAAATTACAAACTACACAAGAACTGACACAGATTAATCACAGTATGTAATGTCACACAACAAAAGGGGATGAGTCGCTTGGTCTCATAACAAAGGTGGATCTTAAAGACTTGGAACTGAAAAGTTGGTTACACACAAGCACATGGGTGACAATATTTGCACAGAATTTAAAGGAAAAGCCACTAAATCTGGCGACTGGGATTCAGACTTGTTACTACACGGAATACTGGAGAAATTAACATAAAGGGCAATGTGTGCTTTTGGGTAGAAATGGCTGGTCTTGGGTAAATGTTTTGGAAATTTTCAATATATGGAATGTTTCAAATCTACTGGCTTATGCTATTTATACCACACAAATATCATACCAATAATTTAAAAGCATTTAGGCATCAGATTCCCAGGTTCATTTTGTAGACATTTTGATTCAGTAGGTGATGGTGTGAGCCACTTAATATGCACTTTAAAGAAAAGGCCTTGGTTGGCTCTCAAAGATGTGGCCCACCAATTATATGCCATGAATTGCTAATCTGACCTAATATTCTTATCTAAAAGCACTACTTTTTCCAAAAACAAATTAAACAGAGATTGGAAAATTGGCTTCTTCTGAAACATATACTCCTGACTTGAGTTTGAATTTCTAGCACTCATATAAAATCTTGGTGTAGTGGCATGTACTTGTCACCCCAATGGCTGTGTATATGTATGTGTGTGTAGACAGGAGGATCTCTCATGGTCATTGGTCCTTTAGCCTACCCATGAGCTCTAGGTTCAGAGAGATACTGTCTCAAAAAAGAAGTGGAGGAGCTATCCAGGAAGACAATGATGTCAATCTCTAGCATCCTTTATGTATATGTACCTGCACACACACATATGTGCACACCACTATGTACATGTGCATACACTACAGCACACATATATACACTCCACATACAGTAATGAATTAGTTATTAATTACACAACTTTGTCATCACTGAACTTCTCCCCCTTACAAGGAAATAGATTAAACTTTGTTAAGTTTTTTTTTTTTGCAAAGCATCAGTTTATTTATTGTGTAACGGCGTAAGCGAATGCAGACAGATTGTCAAAATATAGACAGCTTTAATGGAGGAATAGACTTACAGAACCACTGTTCCCGAGGAGACCAGGAAAGCAGAAGAGAGCGCTGGGAGCACGCTCACCAATTTTATAGGAGAACTTTAGCCTGAGGCGAACACGCCCCCTAAGGGGTGGGACTTATCCCTACATCTCCCCCTTTTGTCTAAATAAGACAGAACTAAACCAAATACAACTATATACAATAATAACAAATAAATATAACAAACAATATTGAGAATCAAAAGTTTTGCTAAACATTCTATCTCAAGGAGTCTAAATAATGTAGAGAGTAACTACAATTATATAATCTTCAACTCCATCAAAGATCCGAGAAGGCAATAAATATTACTTAACAAACGATCCAAATGTGTAACAATTGACAAAGACAACTGACTACCTGAGCAATCACCCAAAGTCTCGTTTGCAATGTTGAGTCAACCAACTTTGGCTAAGGCCTAACATAACTGACATACCATTATTAAAGGCAAGGAACTTTTCAAAACTATCTTACCCTGTCTTGGCAGGATATGACAGTCCTGTTGTATCCATTGATGCACGCTCTGTATCTTTGTCAGTGGTTGAGGTATGGGCTTTTCTTAACCCAAAGGCCAGTTCTGCCAAGAAGACAAGCTCCCAGTGGAGTGTCTTTGGTGCTCAACGTTCTCTCGGGAATAGAGCGGTGTTGCCAGGAGCAATTGTGTCTCACTATCACGAAACTCTGAGTTATATTAAAGGCCATATTCTACAGCTCTCCAAAGAGGTTGAAGATTATCTATCTATACTGAGTATAATCTCTATATATCTAAAGAACCTGATTAGTCTAATTACAAATGACAAACTTAGATGACTATTAATCTATATAATTCTCAATATCTATCTAACTTAAAGACTAAAACAATAAACAACTGTGCAATATATGAAGACAATGATCTTCATCTGTAAACAATGTCATTACATATCAAATGTAAACAATGTTATTACATAAATAGTATCAGAGGTAGAAATGTACATTGTGATATGGTAGATGTATCAATACAATATAAGCATATTCTTATACAAAAATAGAGGTAGGAACACTCACATTCAATATTCAATATGTCAATATACAGAAAACAGTACCAATACAATTTTCTAAAAACAGTAACTCACAAATACCAATCATCCCATCAAACCAGTTAATCCCCCCCCCTTTTTTTTTTTTCGAACATACCCCTAATTCCATAAAACATCTCCCCATCCCCTCAACCCCAAACCAACCACTAAAAGATGTCCCTAACCCTGAGGGCAAACTCTGTTGGGAGAGGGGACGTCGTCCTCTAAGATTGCTTCAAGCTGACATGGGGGCGATGTTCTCCTTAGGGGCTCCTGTGAAAGCAAATGATGGTAAAATTCCCAAATTAACCTTTGACCTAAGAAAATTATAACTAGTCCCTGAGCACTTTGAGAAGGTCCGGCCAGAGTGTTGTCAAAAATGTGCACCATTCGAAATTGTCTTGTGCAGTTGGTACCAAAAAACAGGTCTCATATTAGCGCGTAAAAAAGAGAAAAAGAAAAAAAATATTCATGACGTCATAAAAACCAGGTTGAGTTGATGTTGTGGGGCCCCATCTTCATCCTGGAAACTTCAAAAATTACTGTAGGGAAATTTGTTGCTTGTTATGGGAAATTTAAACATTAACAACAAGGACATATTCTGACATATAAAGAAAGACACAGATATGAGGAAAAGCAAAGAAAGTTTATCAAGTATATAATTATCCTCATTCTGTCCCATTTCATGGCTCCTGATCTGAGACAGAAACTCTGAGATATCTCTTATCAACAGGCTTGGAATTGAAGAGGGACTGAGCCATAGTCCAACTCCAAAACCAGCTCTACATATTTATAAAGAAGCGTTCAAAGAGAAAAAAGAAAATATATATATAATCAATACTTACTCATGTTACTGTTGAGTCTTAGTGGGTCGTAACTATTTTCCATCCATCAGTTATTAAATATTCAGGGTCCCTTAAATTCTTTGAAGATCAGTATTTTCCTGTGGAGATAAAAAAAAAAAAAAACCCTGCCCCCAACCTACCTGAATTCCTTACCATCAGTATGCTCGCCATCCTTGTGAATGAATTGTTATTTATCTTTTCCAAATGGCTTTTCTTCTTCATACCGAACCTTTATTAATTTTGACGGTATCCACAATTGTTCCTCACCTGTGGAGATAAGAGCAAAACCCCTTCCCCAACGCAGCACATCTCCTGGCTTCCATTGTGAGGTCAGCACATCCTTGAAATAAACTGGTTGATTTAGTTCAGTAGACTTTTCCATTATCCAATGTCTTTCTGCAGCCGTTGTCCCCTTCTCATTAGCGTTAAGAAAATTCAAGGTTAACAAAGCATTATGTAACCTATTTCTGGGGGTGTTTTCCACCCCTTTCTGTTTATTCAACATATCCTTTATAGTTCGATTTGATCTTTCTATGACTGCTTGACCTGTAGGATTGTATGGTATACCTGTAACATGCTTGATATTGTAATAGTCAAAAAACCGTTTCATTTTCCTAGAGGCATAAGCAGGACCATTATCTGTCTTTATTTGTGTAGGTATACCCATGATAGCCATGACTTCTAATAAATGAGTGATTACTGAATCAGCTTTTTCTGAACTTAAAGCAGTTGCCCACTGAAAGCCTGAATAAGTGTCAATGGTGTGGTGAACATACTTCAATTTGCCAAATTCTGCAAAGTGAAACACATCCATCTGCCAGATTTCATTCCTTTGGGTGCCCTTTGGATTAGCCCCTGCAGGCAGTGGCGTTTGGTTATAGAAAGAGCAAGTAGGGCATTTCTTTACAATCTCCTTAGCTTGTTGCCATGTGATAGAAAACTCTTTCTTCAAACCTTTGCTATTAACATGATGTTTTTTATGAAATTCAGAGGCTTGTAGCACACTACCAATCAATAATTGATCAATTTCTGCATTACCTTGTGCTAGAGGACCTGGCAGACCCGTATGGGATCGGATGTGTGTTATGTACATAGGGCAAAGCCTGTTCCTGATCAAATCTTGAACCTGGATAAACAATGAGGTTAGTTCTGTATCATCAGGTATAAATTCAGCAGTTTCAATATGTAAAATAACTCTTTCTGCGTATTGTGAATCAGTAACTATATTAATAGGTTCTCTAAAATCCCTTAGCACCATAAGAATGGCATATAATTCTGCCTTCTGGACAGAATCATAAGGACTTTGTTCCACCTTACCCAAGTCTTCCGATTTGTAACCTGCCTTCCCTGTTTTATTGGCATCAGTATAGAATGTACGGGCTCCAGTTATTGGAGCATCACGGACGATTCGAGGAAGGATCCAAGAAGTTCTCTTTATGAAGTTAAGCCTCTTGCTTTTTGGATAGTTGTTATTAATGTCTCCCAAAAAATTAGCACAAGCTCTTTGCCATGTTTCATTATCTTCCCATAATTTCTTTAGTTCATCAGCAGTGAAAGGCACTATAATTTCTGCTGGGTCTATGCCTGCTAGTTGACGAAGTCTCAGCTTGCCTTTTATAATTAACTCAGAGACTTTTTCCACATAAGTTTTCAGTTTTTTACTTGGTTTATGTGGTAAAAAGATCCATTCCAAGATAATATCATCTCTCTGCATTAAAATTCCTGTAGGAGAAATTTTGGATGGTAATATGACGAGAATACAATCGAGCTCTGGATTCACCCTGTCCACATGTGCCTGTTGTAATTTTTCCTCAATTATTGTCAGTTCCTTTTCTGCTTCAGCTGTTAATTCTCTGGGACTGTTTAAGTCTTTATCACCTTCCAAGGTTTTGTTCAAATGAATTATTAGATCAGGTGTTATCCCAACAGCTGGTCGTAGACTGGAAATGTCTCCTAACAGTCTTTGAAAGTCATTAAGAGTCCGTAGGCGATCTCTCCTAATTTGTGCCTTTTGTGTCTTAATTTTTTGCAAACCTATTTTATAACCTAAATAATTAACAGAATCTCCCTTCTGTATCTTCTCAGGAGCAATTTGCAATCCCCATTTAGGTAAAAGTATCTTTATTTCTTCAAACAGTCTGTTCAAGGTATCCATGTTTGAATCGGATAACAAGATGTCGTCCATGTAGTGGTATATTATAGATTTGGGAAATTTCTTGCGTATTATTTGCAATGGTTGGTTCACAAAATATTGGCACAAGGAGGGGCTATTTAACATACCCTGGGGGAGGACGGCCCAGTGGTACCTCTTGGAAGGTTGAGAATTGTTGTAAGTAGGCACCGTGAAGGCAAATTTTTCTCTATCTTCTTTTTGTAAAGGTATGGTGAAAAAACAATCCTTTAAATCAATAACTATAAGAGGCCATCCTTTTGGTAATAAAGAGGGCAAAGGGATTCCAGATTGCAGAGGACCCATAGGTTGAATAACCTTGTTGATAGCTCTGAGATCTGTCACCATTCTCCATTTACCTGATTTTTTCTTAACCACAAATACAGGAGAATTCCAAGGGCTGGTAGATTCTTCTATATGTCCAGCATCTAATTGCTCTTGTACCAGCTGTTCTAAAGCCTGTAACTTTTCCTCAGCTAGAGGCCATTGCTTTGTCCATATTGGTTTCTCAGTCAACCATTTTAGAGGCAAGGCTGTTGGTATCTCTGAAGGGGCTTCAATTACTTGTTCTTGTATGGCCCGAATGGCCGGTTTTCTCCGTTTGTAATATCTTTTAATATTATTCTCAGAAATATAGGCTCTAGAAGTAGCAGGAATGTTAATTTGGGTATTCCATTGTTGTAATAGGTCACGACCCCATAAATTCATTGCAATATTGGCTACATATGGCCTTAATTTTCCTATTTGTCCCTCAGGCCCTATACATTCAACCCATCTTGTGCTCTGTCTTACTCGAGATAGGGTTCCAATTCCCAGGAGCTGAACATTTACATTCTGAAGAGGCCAATACGGATGCCAAGATTCTGGGGTAATGATACTTACATCAGCACCTGTGTCCAGCAGGCCAGTAATAAAAATGCCATTTACACACACTCTCAGCTTAGGTCTTTGATCATTTATAGAAGTTTGCCAAAACACACGTAACTCATCTTTCTGCTCATTATCGTTTGTAACAGTAGGCATGAGGTTTCCTAATTGTCCTGACGAGGCACGTTCTCTGCAGAAACTGGAAATGACTGAACCATGTTTGCCATGGGGGCCTGTGAGGCCCCCCCTCTCACGTTTCCCGTCTGTATCAGGTTGCCTTGTCTATCTCTTGTAGACCTGCATTCATTCGTCCAATGTCTACCTTTTCCACATCTTCTACATAAACCTGAAGGCTGAGTCCTCCTATTTCTGTTATTTCTAGAAGATGCATTATTATTATTTCTGAAGATCCGTTGTTTACAATTCCTTTTCATATGACCCATTTTGCCACAATTAAAACATTTGGTATTCTGGTGTCTCCTTTTACCATTGGAAATTGCTTCTTCTACCCATGCTTCAGTGCCATAATCAAATGTATCAACATCCAGTGTATGCAAGACCCATTCTTCCAAGGGTGCTGATCTGAACCTTAAAGGCCCCAAAATCTTTTTGCATTCCACATTTGCATTTTCATAAGCCAAAGACTCAATCATTATACGTCTTGCGTCAGGGTCAGGTATCCCTATTTGCACAGCCTTAGTAAGTCTTTGTAAAAAATCACTAAAAGGTTCTCTCAGACCTTGTTTAATTGTGACAAATGATTCCATTCTCTGTCCTGGGTCTTGTACCCTGTCCCAAGCCCTTAAGGCTGCTGTAGTGCATATGGAGAGTGTGTTTTCGTCCAAATTAGCTTGTTCCTGAGGGTCAGAAAAGCGTCCTTCACCTAGAATTTTATCTAGGGAGATGTCACTTCCCTTCGCCTTTTCTTGCTGTTCTAAAAGTCTAGCCTCTTGCCTGAACAAGCATTTCCATTTTAAGTGCGGCCCACTCTCAAGGACTGCAGAGCTCAGCTGGAGCCAGTCCAATGGCGTAGCTCTGCTTGTGGATGCCCAAGACTTTAGCATCTCTTTAACAAAAGAGGAATGCATCCCGAAAGTCATGACAGCCTGTTTAATTTCTTTGAGATCATTCATACGGACATGCTCCCATGTATCTTCCTTAATGACCCTAGGGTTTCTGGAACCAATCACCTTCTCTGTTGTTATTACTGGAAAGGCAGGTAGAGCTGTAGGTAGAGATTTGTGGAAATTGTCCCGGAGGGATTTACCCACAGATGTAGTTAAAATTTGCCTTTCTACCGTTTGTTCTTCTTCATCAGAATTTAGAAATTCCTCAATCTTTTCAATTCTATTCACCATTGCCTTCTGCAATGTCTGTATCTCCTGTCCAGAATTATGTTCCAAAGCCTTCATTGAGGATTCTAAAGTATGAAGTTTGTCCATTAGAGATAAGTTCTCATCTTTGGACATAATTTTTATGGCATAAACCGTGCCTTCTTGTATTGACAATCTTTCTGCCAATCTGTCATAAGCTTTAGACAAAATCCGATAGTCACATTCAGCAGTTTTGATTCTCTCAGTTACTATTTCAGTTCCTACAGAAAGGGACTGAAGCTTACAACCCAAATCAGCTGTTCCCTCTTCCATAGTAATGAGTTTCTCCTTAATATCAGCCACTAATGTTTCAGTTCCTACAGAAAGGGACTGGAGCTTACGATCCAAATCAGCTGTTCCCTCTTCCATAGTAATGAATTTCTCCTTAATATCAGCCTGTAATGTTTCAGTTCCTACAGAAAGGGACTGGAGCTTACGATCCAAATCAGCTGTTCCCTCTTCCATAGTAATGAATTTCTCCTTAATATCAGTCTGTACCTTTTTTAAATTTTCCTCAGTTGATCGAGTCATGTTAAACAAAGATCTGTTCTCCTCCTGGAGAACTTCAAACTGATTCTTGAGAAGATTGTTGTCATTCTCAATTGTTTTTAAGCGTGCAACCTCTGCTCGTAAAGACTTTATCATATTTCTATTATCAAACCATATAGTGCCAAGGAAAACTACGAATCCCAGAAAGATCCATAGAGGTGGGGTGATAGACACCTCTTGTAAAATCTCCCACATGGTACAATTAAAAAAACTGTTAAATTCTTGAATGGTAACGTGTTCAGACATTTTAATTATAAAAGAAAATTTTTTCTCTTACCTGCAACGACTGGTTCCTGCCGGTGGTGGTCTCTGTGGTTTTGGAGCCTGTCTTGGAACTAGCTCTTGTAGACCAGGTTGGCCTCGAACTCACAGAGATCCGCTTGTCTCTGCCTCCCGAGTGCTGGGATTAAAGGCGTGTGCCACCACAGCCTGGCCGGCCTTGAACTCACAGAGATCCGCTTGCCTCTGCCTCCGGAGTGCTGGGATTAAAGGCGTCTGCCACCACCGCCTGGCCGGCCTTGAACTCACAGAGATCTGCCTGCCTCTCTGGATATTATGGGCCTGAAGGCAGAGTGTATCTCGGACTCAGCCCTGGGGCCCGAGTCATAAACTAAGAAAATGACACCCGGGAGCGTGCTGTGTTAGCTAGCAGGCTACGCGCTTGAGTCGGGGGCAAAATAGCCCCACGTTGGGCGCCAAAATGTAACGGCGTAAGCGAATGCAGACAGATTGTCAAAATATAGACAGCTTTAATGGAGGAATAGACTTACAGAACCACTGTTCCCGCGGAGACCAGGAAAGCAGAAGAGAGCGCTGGGAGCACGCTCACCAATTTTATAGGAGAACTTTAGCCTGAGGCGAACACGCCCTCTAAGGGGTGGGACTTATCCCTACATTATTGTTTTTTAAAAATAAAACAATCTTTTTTCATTATACATAAAAATTCAAGTTTCTACTTTCTCCCCTTTTCCTATTCCCTACAAATACCCCACAGCCCACCCCCATCCACTCCTCAGATAGGGTAAGGCACATTGCCTTGGGGAAGGTCCAAGGCCACTCCTACTATATCCAGGCTGATTAAGGTATTCATCCAAAGAGAATAGGGTTCCCAAAAAGCTGTAGGGATAAATCCTGGTGCCACTGCCAGTGGCCCCTCAGTCTGCCCCAGCCATGCAACAGTCAACGGCATTCAGAGGGACTAGTTTTGGTCCTATGCTTGTTTCTTCCCAGTCTGGCTGTAGTTGGTAGCTCCCATTACCTTAGGTAGATTGTTTCAGTGAGTGTACCCATCATGGTCTTGACCTTTTTGCTCATATTCTCATTCCTCCCACTCTTCAAGTGGACTTTGGGAAAGGGATAGTCAAGATGGAGGAAGGACAGAGATGAGAGCAAGGAAAGAAATATCTTGGAAAGGGAGACATTATGGGGTTTGCAAGAAAACTGGCTCTAGAGAAAGTCCCAGGAATCTACAAGGTTGATCCAAGCTAAGACCCTAAGGAATAGAAGAGAAGGTTTCCAAATTGGCCTTGCCCTGTAGCCAGACTGATGAATATCTTACATATCATCATTGAACCTTAGTCTAGCAACTGATGAAAACAGAGCAGAGACCCGCATCGGAGCACTGAAAAAAAGCATCAGTTTTATAAGATTTATTCAAACCAGAAAATGTGACTTTGTTTTTGCATTGTTCTTTGTGCCCCAATGATAAAGCACAAGCTTTTGATAATGTTATATACCCACTCCAAATTCTCCTCTCAGCCTTCTGTCTGCCTCCTTTCTTTCAAAAGACAGTAACACAAAGTCCTATTTGGCTAGACTTGCTGATTAACCTCTAACCAGCAGTGATTTTTTTCCCTTCTCCAAATCTTACTAAGAGGTATATTTATCCTGGCTCACACCTATACAATGCTGTGTGGTTATCTCTTTCCTGTGTGGTGCTCTTCTTTCCCTTAATAATGCAAACACTTACTGAAAACATTCCTACTGCTTAGACTCTTGGAGTTAGCTTTTCTCTTCCATCATCCTTTATAAAAGTAAAACACATAATAATTTGTTTTTCCATTAAGAGCACAGGTTTTAGAATTAGATATAAATTTGAATTTTAGTGCTGAAAACCATACAATATATAATATTTGCAAAGTTATTTTCATTTATAATAGGGATTGGTAACTCTTTTATTTTTTCCATTAAATTGTGGATTTTCTGGTGCCTCTTAAACATCTGCCATGATTGTTGATAAAGCTGTTGATGATAATTTTCTTACAACTTTGTAAGTTTTATTGGTAGCCTTATTATTTGAGACTATTTGTAGATTTCTAAGTTATGAATGTAATCGATTTATTCATGAAACTAGAAATCCTAGGTCATAGATAAAGTAACCTATTATTGTTTACTTTGTCTTTAAAACAATAATCTCAAGGTTGGAGCTGTGGTTCAGTGGTTAAGAGAACATGGTGCTCTTGCAAAGGACCAGATTCTAGTTCCTAGCACCCATGTTTGGTGGCTCACAACCATGTGTAGCTTCAGATGAAGTCTTTCCAACTCCCTGTTCTGGCCCTTTCAGGTATTTGCACATACGTGCACTTATGGATCCATAGACATGACACATACATACATACAAATAAAACCAAACCCAAACGAGGCCCTTCAAAAAGAACAAATTTCAAGCTTCAAAATTTATGTTTTGAGTTGCTTATCCTGGGTCTTTAAAATACCTCATTAAATTGACACTTGCCATCAAGTTTGTGAACTTGAGTTTGGTTTCTATGATGCATATGGTGGGTCGAGAGAATCCACTGTTTCAAGTTGTCTTCTGACCTCCATTCATACTCTGCAGTAAATACATGCTCCTCATATACAAATTAATTAATTGATGCAATTAAAATGATAACTACATATACTACATCACAATTTAACAACACATTACTTCTGTACAGAGAGCATTTTCCCAGGTAAAGGCATATAGGGTACAAGGTGAGTCTCCTAATTTTTTTTTTCATGTGCATGCACAGTACAGAGGACATCTGTTCTGGCATACCCTCCCATGTTCATACAACATATTTCAGAGAAGAAACACCTTACTTGTCTGTTTTTGATTCACCTTGACCTCAGCAGTCCAAGTCAAGTACCCTTGCTCCACTTTGACTATATGATTTCTGGATCCCTTAGTTCTTGTCTAGTAAGCCAAAAATCTCAACTAGAAAAGAAATGCAATTCCTGACCTAGAAACTACCCCAGAATCTCGCTGCACCCATTTCTTCTCTGTGATCAAGAATGGAATGAAATGCCATGCTGAGAAGTGCACTTGGAATTCTACAGAGGGTAAGAGAAAAAAGGTCCAAGACCTGGAGTCTGGAAAATTAGCTCGAAAATGCATCTGCTTTATGGGATAATGGGGTCTGTGAAGGTGGTGTTTTCTGTGGCAGCTGTATTGTCTTTGCTAAAATGCTGTCTTGTTTTGAGGCACAGTGGGTGGTGTCGGAGTCTCTCGGAGATTGTCTCCTTTCCTCCTGGGCTCCCAGGGCATCTGTGGTTAAGTGCACTAAGAGCTGCTGACCATTGTGATTTCCTTTAACCAGCTTGAGACACATTCTTTGCCTTTCAATTTTTGATGTCAGCCCCTAATGTGTTGGGCCAAACACGTTGGAACTTGTTAAGATTCTCCAAATAGCTTCTTTGTGCTGGTGAAATCACACCAGTGACAGGCCCTCACTCTATCTCCCTGGAGCTTTTATGCTCGTGTTATGCTCCCCACTGTCCCCGTCACTCTGTCTCACAGAGGACCTGACATTCCTTGCCAGAACTCAGACACCAGCAACACATTATTTTTAAAACTTCACTTCTCAGTGTATTTTCCCTTATTCCAACTCAAATGCCCAACATAATAAAGTTGCCAAAACTCTGCCTCCATTGGAGTGAAAAACCATTCATTTGCCGTCTCAATTTAAGATTCCCGAATCCAAATAGAGGGGTATTCTCCATGGATGTAATGGGACATTTAGCAATTCATTCATTTTCTTCATGTGCTACTTATTTAGGCTCTCAGCGGTTGGTGGCTTTGATGTGGAATGGTGAAATTATAAAGACATTACATATCATAAAAATATAAATGAAAGAAAACACAGACCCTCTTTTAGATCAGGCTAAATTGACTGCTGTCATATGAAAGATGTTTTGTTTCAAGGTATTTTCCTGTGTAATTCACTACTTTGTCTTTTATTTCTATTGCCTTTCCTTTCTTCCACCTTCTTCCTTTCTCCTTCTTCCTTCTTTCTTTCCTTCCTTCCTTCCTGACTGTCTTTCTTTCTTTCTTTCTTTCTTTCTTTCTTTCTTTCTTTCTTAAAACAAACAAACAAATAAATAAACAAAAGCATAAAAACAAAACAAACTAAAAATCAAAAGATCCCCCCCCCCAAAAAAAAAACAGGTTTCATCTTCCAATACACTGAAGGCAAGAAATACCAGGGCTCTAAATCTCAGATCAATGTGTCTGCTATCAAACTTGTTCCAGAATTTGAAATAGCAGCTTGTAAAGGATTAATGGCATGCATGATTAGGAGGGTGTACTGGATGTATCTAAAGGTCCTCAGAATTAAATCAGATTCTAAGCTATATTATTCAACACATTTTTGAAACGGTTCTACCGGTGTAGCTATGATTTGATATTTTATGTGAAACCAAGACTACCGTCTTAATGATACTGCTGACTTTTGTAACCAATTTTGTGTCTATCCACTGTGTGTTTGCTTAATCCAGTCCCAAGATTTATATCCTGCTGAAGGCAAGGACCGTATGTAGGGTAGAAGGGGCAGCTACAAGATGAAAAGTAGAATATCCCTGCATCAAATTTTCTCTGGACTCAAGAATGGATGTTGTGTGTCTCTTGAAACAATTACAGGGTCTTATATGGTTATTGTGGAAAGTACATTAGATTTAGCAATCCTATGGAAAGCAAACCTGTTGGAGGAGTAGAAAGATACATGAAAAAAAAATTTTTTTTTTGAGACAGCGTTTCTCTGTAGTTTTGGAGCCTGTCCTGGAACTAGCTCTTATAGACCAGACTGGTCTCAAACTCACAGAGATCCACCTGCCTCTACCTCCCGAGTGCTGAGATTAAAGGTGTGTGCCACCACCACCCAGATAGGGGCATGGAAAGTTATGGACATCAAAGTGAAAACAGGACAAGGTAAAAGATTTATGGGGATGGGTGCCTTCTGAAACCATTGGAGCAAGAATAAGACCTAGATCAGGAGAAGATGAGAGTAGAGGCAGTGAGAAATTTGGAAACTATCCTGAGATATAGTATGTAGGGTTTTCCTCTTGGTATTGAAATTCTAAATGAAGTCATCTACTTTTTCTTGTGATTCACCATTTTTGGATACATTGGCCATTTTAATTTAGATCAAAATAGGTATCTAGAAATAACTGGAATTAGATGATGGGAGTTAATACCGTGTGATACAACTACTAAGAAAGGCTTGATCTGTTACTGCAATATTAAACAAAAGACATGTGTGCTTCTCACTTCTCCATTGTGCTCTTTCTAATAGATCATTGCGTTTGTTATAGGTCCCACCTTCCCATCTAACTTCTTGGTGACTTAAGGCTTCCTTGGCATTCGTTAACAAACACTGCGGGACTTTCTACTGATTGATGACAGACTCTCAGTCAGCATCATGATTCTTGGCACACAGCTTGAGCTATATTCTTCTCATACAACCCCCAGCTCAGAGTGAAGACCAGGCTACCTCAGCCATCCTCGCCCTTTCAAGTCACCCCCTCCTCCCTTGTTAGAGTTTATCCTGGAACTGTGGCAATGATTTGCAAATTATAGTGCAATAAATTCTTAATCCAGTTTCATTTTTAATATCTTCATTAATTATGTGGAAGAGGGAGACAACCACTTGCTAATTAGATTTTCAGATGTTGCTAAATTGGGAGGAGTTGGAAACCCAGCCAAGAGCAAAAAAGGCATCATAAAGAAATCTGGGGAAGCTGTGAGGAAACAGGTAGGATTAGAAAGACATCAAGGGACCCAAGAGATGCCCGATCATATGACAGGGGCATTTGTTCAACTATGTTCATAGCAGCATTATTTGTAATAGCCAGAACCTGGAAACAACCTAGATGTCCTTCAATGGAAGAATGGATGAAGAAAGTGTGGAATATATACACATTAGAATACTACTCAGCG
>NW_026067904.1:9015670-9111396 GCF_014885135.2 Alexandromys fortis | reverse complement strand
GGGGAGGGAAATGGGAGGCGGGGAGGAGGCAGAAATATTTTTTCAATAAAAAATTATTAAAAAAAAAAGAAAGACATCAAGGCCATTGAGGAAGAACTGTTCTAAAATCCTAGGGAGAGAAGCAGCCTGGAAGATCATATCAGTCATGGATTGTGATGGAATGATGATAGGACCTTCAAGATGGACAGAGACAGCTCTTTTTTCTTTGAGAACAGGTCCCTGTTTTCTTTGTGGTTTGATCCAATGACTATCGAAAACAAGAAAGAGCTCCAGCAAGTCAGTGGGTACACAGAGCTTCATTTCCAGCAACCCCTAGCACTTAGCACCTGCTGGGGCACACAGTGATCATTAATGTGTGAAAATGACTTAGATGGAACAAAAAACACTATGGGGGTATAGAAACTTGCTACGTTCCCTAGGGTGATGATAATCATTATCAATCTCTGTTAAGTTAAATTTAATTGAATTTGATTGGAGGGGGAATCATGGCATGTGGGGGAAAAGAGCAGAAGAGAAATGACAGCCAAAATAGTTACCAAGAGCTTTCTTTTCTCCACAGAGTTATCCAATTTTTTGGAAGTTGACCAAGTTTTCTGGGATGTTTAAGATCCTTACAATCCAAATCATGTGCTAGAGGGTAACGTGTCAGTAGTGCCTCATTAATTCCTTTAGACCGGGTTAGATGGGAAATCCAGTTAGGGGGTGTGGTCTCTGAGGCTACGACTGTTTTGAGCATAATTTTTGTTGTTGTCAAGTGGAGAACTTTCTTTTGGCACTTTTTTTTAGGATTCTTTTAATCCGTCTTCAGAAGCTTCAGTTATAAATTCATCATTCTCAGTCTTAGTCACTAGATGCCATGGAGGATGTAAGTCTTACTTCCTTGTATAGTTTTCTGCTAACCAGTTGTTGGCTGTAATGGATTTAAAGGCTGTGGAGGGGAAGGGAGTAGTGAGATTAACATCTAGGGCTCACCATCTCCAAAGCCAGATAAAATCAAAATAATAATGCTAGTCTTGCTAAACATAGGGGAGGCAAGTGCTTTAGCAAAATCCAACCAACTAAATAATCAACAGTCACTATCCCATAAAACAAATGACAAACAAAATAACAACAAAAACGTCTCCCAGTAGCATCCATAGCAAACCACCTTCTGACCACAGAGTTTTATCTCTCTATTCAGAGACTAGATTTTAAATCCTAGAAACCATAGACACCAGTTTGTCTTTTCTTATATGTCCCACACCCAACAAGTGGTAAGCACAAAGAAGGCATCCAATCACTGATAGAATCCAGTGACAAGAACACTTGCCCCCCATATACTGATGGGGCATTTATGGGGGAATCAGTGTGTTTCTTTCTGACAGGGTAGTAGAGAAAGGCAAAGGTTGGACATGACACAATTTCAGGCTAGGAAAAGTCAAATACCTCTTTCAGGAAGATCTATCTA
This sequence comes from Alexandromys fortis, assembly GCF_014885135.2. Lineage (NCBI taxonomy): Eukaryota > Metazoa > Chordata > Mammalia > Rodentia > Cricetidae > Alexandromys > Alexandromys fortis. Next base: position 9,109,949 of record NW_026067904.1, on the reverse strand, counting down.
ACAGCTGTTCCAGGGAAATACTGGATATCTACCTCCTGGTTACTACCTGGTGACTTACTGTATAGAAGACTTGAAAAGTGTCAGCCAATAAGTTGAGGATTATATGGAGGAGGCTAATAGGTTTTTCACCTTATTTTTCCTGTCATTCCTTCAGGGCTTAAGCTAAGCTTCCATCTATGTTTCACCAGGGAGTCCTTGGGATTACAGCTTGCCTTTCTGTCTATCATGCTGACAGTACTTCGATGTTTACTCGATTTTGATAAGCCCTAACACTCATCATGTAGCTCCTTTTAGTCAAAGCAGGTATATAATTTATGGTGCCCAAAGCAGTTGTTAGTGTAAAAGAATTAACTAGGAGAGAGGCCTGTGTACTAAGACAGTCGCTGAATCCTTAAGTGGCTGTTCCTGCCTGGTTTATGAACATTAAGATTTCTGAGCAAGGGGCAGACATATTTGTTATTTATGTATGTCTTTTCCTGCTTTAGGAAGAAAAATAAAGTTTGGATCCTTATAGGTTGAATGTCAGGGTATCCGTGGATCGGGGGGGGCCCAGGGTTTGCAGTATCTAGAGACACTGGAACCATAAAGATGCTCTGGAGGTGAGGAGGTAGCAGTTGGGGTAGTGTTTGAAACAGCAAGTAGGCTGAAGTATGAGTCCAGATCCAACCAAGAACTGAAGGGAATCTTTCTCTGGAAGTTACAGCTCATGATGGATAGAGATACCAAGGAGGTTTGAGATGCATGTTGAACCACCCTTTGCCAAAATACTAAGACTCTTTTATTCTCTGGTCTAGGCTGGCATATCCTAACTAAACCAGTATCTTAGTTTTCTCTCTGTTGCTGTGATTTAACACTGCTCAGAATCAACTTGGGGAGGAAAGGGTTTATTTCATTTTACATTTGAGATAATAGCTCATAATTGAGGAAAGACAAAGCAAAAGACTGGAGGCAAGAACTGAAGTTGAAGCCATGAGAAAGCACTGCCTGCTGAGCTGTTTACTCTGGAGTATTCAGGTAATTTCTTTTGTTGCCAAAGACCACTGCCTAGGGATGACAACATCTACAGTGGGCTGGAATTTTCTGGATTAATTAACAATTAAGAAAATTTCTTACAGATATGTTCATAAGCCAATGTAATGGAGGTTATTCCTCAGTTAAGGTTCCCTTTTCTGAAGTATGTCATGTTGACAACTGAAGCGAACTGACCTATGTCTCCCCAAAAGCTTTTCAGCGTTTTACTATCATGACACCAATATCTCATAATATGATCACATTCAGAGATAGAAACTTCACAGAAGTTATCAAATAAAAATTCACATCATTAGGGTGGGTGTTAATCCACCACGATTATAAGGGGTGGTGGTGGTGGTGGGCATGAAGACATGCAGAGGGAGCATGCATTGTGTGGTAGAGGTAAGGTCGTAAAAATTCTTTTGTAAACTACAGAATGCAAAAGATGGCCAGAAGCATCTAGAGCAGATCTACGAAGTAGGTTTCCTCTGAAAATTTTTGGAGAAATCAGTTCTGTCTGTAAGTTCATTTTAGATATTTGCTTTCCAATGATATGCTAGGATTCGAGTCTCTTTATTACAAACCTCGGCAGCTCTCACCTGAAGAGAACTATACAACGTAGTCGTATGGTTCTCAGAGAGCACTCTATGATCCTCACTCAGAAAGCTTGAGACCATATTTGAAAGAAAGACCATTGGGAATCCAAGTTTTTTCTTTGTTTCTTTTTGGCGTTTTTCTTTAACATTAGGAGGTGGGGTGATTCAGATGGACTTTAACTAAGCTACAAGAGAGGTTAAGATATTTTACCTACATTCAATAGAAAATAAAAGAATGTGGTGTGGCTGGGATGCAGACCCTCCTCTTTACGATTTCCTGTTATAATACCAAATGGCTCAATGGCTTGGTGGCTCAATTAGGATACATTTAAGGCCATAAGGGAAGTTTTTATTTTCTTCTTTCATGTCTTCTACATCAGCTATTTTTATTTTTTATCCTACGTTATGTTGTCTTTTGTCTTCAAGCTATAATTTTTCAATTGTTTTGTTCAGGCTCTTTGATCTCAAGGCAGAAGTGATTTTTCCCATGTAACAAAAGTTGCTTGTCTATCTTCCTCAGGGTTGAAGCTTCCCAAGCTAGGCGATGGGCTAGATTTCTGGTACTGACTGATCCTTAATGGTGATCCACTGATATTCATGATTTTAAGAAATTCCAACAGAATTGTATCTAAAATATGTCATTCAAGGTTCAGCAGTGCATACCTATTTCCTTAAACAGCATTCGAGTCAATGCTTATCAATATCATTTGGTACACTCTGCTGTAACTCAAAATCAGGGTATTCTCATCCCAAGCAGGGTCTACAAAGTTACTCTATAAGATTTGGACTGGGAATGAGAGAAAGAATTTCACTTATACATTTTTTATGAACCATTATCAAACCTAGTAGCTAAAAGCCACAATTTATTATTTCTCTCAATGCTGTAGTTCAGTTATTCAGGTGGAACTCAAATGGGAAGATCTTTCACCACCATTTGATGTGAACCAGGCTTATTCACATAGTTGCCTTCTGTGGAGAATTTGGCTTTGACTTGAGGGTTTAAGATCTGCCACCATGTGTTGATTGAGGTTTTCTGTCATGCCCAGTTTCTGCAAGTGTTAAGTCCCAAAGAAATCATTAGTTATAAACGGATTGGCCCATATCTCAGGCTTCTTATTAACTCTTACAACTTATATTAGCCCATTCTTGTCCATGTTAGCCATGTGGCTCCGTACCTTATTCAGCAGGGCAGTCATATCTTATTTCTACAGAGAGATGGGATTCTTCCTTCCCCAAATTCTCCTTTCTCATTGACCTGTCTCTACTTTTGTCTGGTTGTCCTGTCTATACTTCCTGCCTGGCTACTGGCCAATCAGTGTTTATTTAAAATATAATTGACAGAATACAGACCATTTTCCAAAACCAACTATGCTCTAAGGTCTGTGGTCTTTTTATTCCTCTCAGCCTGGCTCTAAGAGAGAGAGAGAAAGCTGGTGCTAATATTCTGCTGATGTGCTCTGCATGCTGGCATTCTAGAATATACTCCTGTCCCATTCTTTTCATCAAAACAATTTTAAAAGTCATCACAAACTTAAGAAGAAAAGTAGTCTCTCCTCTTTGCTGTAGGTAGTGCCATAGTTTATAAGTAAATGGACATTTTAAGAGCCATTTTTGGAGGCTGCCATTTTAATTGCTTAAGAGGAATAAATGGCATAATGACCGGTAATGTACACTCACAAGTAATTCCTCTGAATCCCCTTCTTCACTGTGGTGACTAGATTCACCTCTTCATCTGTTCCTCTTCTCAGTGTCACACTGATGAACTCTCCTTCCTCTACTTTCACTTTGCTCTCTCTTAGTAAATATGGTAGACAAATTGCTAAGTTTAGCTTGTCAGGGTTGTTGGAGTAGAACTTTGTTTCTAAAACATTTCTTATCTATAGGATGACTGGAGGAGCTTCAAAAATACTGACTTCTGAGGCCATATTAGATTTTGAAGGACTTCATTGATGTGGAGTAGGTTGTTTGAGGCAAAAATCCTCTTCAATGCCCATCTTCCTCTTGAAGTAATTAGTGCTGCCAGGATCAGACATGTTTCTATCATGAAAAGTCCGAACTTCTTAAAGCATTTTAAGTGTCAATTCTGAAGGTCTTTGAAAGGTTTGAAGATTATCTACCTATCTGAAATATATCTCTATACATCTAGAAACTCTAACTAACATGACTACAATTTGACTATTATAACTGATTATCTAGTAACCTATATTTCTTAATTATAGATTACATCAACTAAATAAATCAACTAAATAAAACTGAGAATACTCTGTAAAAAATTAATTTTGCTTGGGATTGATATGAGATTTCCCTCTGTATGCTGTGATTGCCATTAATAAATAAAGAAACTACTTTTGATCTATACCAGGGCAAAACTTAGGTGGGCAGGGAAAACTAAGCTGAATGCTGGGAGAAAGAGGGACAGAGTCAGGGAGAAGCCATGTAGCCCTGTCAGAGACAGATGCCAGAACTTTAGCTGGTAAGCCACAGCTACATGGCCAGACATAGATTTATAGAAATGGGTTAAATTAATATGTAAGAGTTAGCCAATAAGAAGCTAGAGTTAATGGGCCAAGTGGTGATTTACATAATACCTCTTTTCTTTGATTATTTCAATCATGGGCACCTGGGACTAACTAACAAGCAGCTCCTTACAACATATTGGCCCCAAAGTGGCTAACTAAAATCCACTTAAAACCTAAGAAAGTGTAAAAAGTAATTTTAGACACAAAAGAACAGAGTTAAACACAGCTTCTTGGTAGCCAGCATTTTGCTGGTGGTGTGCCACAGCTCCTTTAAGAGAGGACTTCCTGGTTCAGTGGTAGCAGAAAAAAAAAAGCCATGTCTGTGACTTTCTGGGCCATGATGGCTGTGCCACCTCTGGATTTTCTAGAAGCATTTGAATGGGGTTTGTGAGCAACATGTTATGGCTTGCTTGATGGCAATATGGACTGGCTGTGTGCCTGGAAGTCGGGTGGTATATTTGGCTCTCAGAAGCTATGAGTGGCTCCACCATGTTGGAATGGGTAAGGTAAGCAGAAAGAACTGTATTTACCCTAGCAATGTTGCAGTTGAGATTCTTAAGCGCTTAGCATTTTAAGAAGCACTTCTGGTCAGAAAATAATTACAGATATGCAATAAAGACAAATCCAGATAAAACAAAAGACCTCTAAATGGGTCACAGTGTTGGATAAATGTATGTAGGCTTGGGAGAGAGAAGAAGAAGAGTATAGAGAGTTGGAAAAGAAATAAGTCATTAAAGAGACAAAGTATTACAGTCATAAATTAAAAGACTAAAGATAAATATTAAAAAGTAATAGAATAAAAAATAAGCCATATAAAGATGTAAAATACACAGAGAGTCCTGATTATGGATATTATTGTGTTTTCTTGAAAATTTTTTTAGTGTAAAGGAGCCAAGTACAGAGAGACATTTCATTGTATGAGCTGCTAAGCTAAATCTACAAATATATATTTTAAAGGTATCTTGATTCCACAATTTGGGTCTAAGGATATGTAGTTTTGGAAAAGAGGTTCTTCTTTTGTTTCCACAGAGGGTGAGAACCTGTGGAATCCTTCCAGACTGATATGGTTTGATGAATGAAGACCCATTGATAGGTTTCCTTAAACACCCCTCAAAAATTACTTTGCCCAATAAATAGCAGGAAACAGTTTGGAGAAAAATTATGTCCATATTCCCAAATATTGTTTGTAAATGTTTCTTTACATTTAAAAGGGGATATACCATAGAGATGGAAACTTTGCATTGGTATGGATCTTGCTCTATTGATACAAATTTAAGGTATATTTTGTTATATATGTGCATATATATGTATATATACACATATATGTGTGTGCATATATATGCATATATACACATATTTTGTTATATATACATGTATATATGTGTACATATAATATGTGTACATATTTCAGCTCTTGATTAAGGTATTGTGTTTGTGAAGCTCATTTAAAATGTAATGTAAAATTAAAAATATAAGTTAATGGATAGTCACCTATAATAGTCAAATTATGGTTTTCTTAAAAAAGTACACTCACGGAAGTACATCAATCCCTGTTTTAGTTAACTGTTAAACTGTTTCATTTGTGCTCAGGTCTGGATATTCCATAACCTGTTGGTTCACCATCACCAACAGTCCTTATAATAAATAGAGATTAATATGGATACACAAAGGAAGTGGAATATAAACTATTATGGCCCTCAGTTGTGAAAGTGATCATAATCCTATACTGGGTATTTATAATTTCCTCTTTTCGTTGCCCATATACTTCATGTTTCCTTTGCCTTCCTTTGAAATCTCAGTTGGTGAGGGTTCTTCCCCAGTGGGTAGCCTACATTCTCCTTCCAATAAGACTGAGTCTTTTGGTGAGTTCCCAATAGAACATCCCCATTGTCTCAGTGTGTGGGTGCACCCCTCGCGGTCCTGAGTTCCTTGCTCGTGCTCTCTCTCCTTGTGCTCCTGATTTGGACCTTGAGATTTCAGTCTGGTGCTCCAATGTGGGTCTCTGTCTCTGTCTCCTTTCATCGCCTGAAGAAGGTTAATATTCAGGAGGATGCCTATATGTTTTTCTTTGGGTTCTCCTTCTTATTTAGCTTCTCTAAGATCAAGAATTATAGGCTCAATGCCCTTCTTTTTATGGCTAGAAACCAAATATGAGTGAGTACATCCCATGTTCCTCTTTTTGGGCCTGGCTTACCTCACTCAGGATAGTGTTTTCTATTTCCATCCATTTTCCTGCAAACTTCAAGAAGTCCTTGTTTTTTACTGCTGAGCAGTACTCTAATATGTATATATTCCATACTTTCTTCATCCATTCTTCAATTGAAGGGCATCTAGGTTGGTGGGGAAGAGACAGAAATCTTTAATAAATAAATAAATAAATAAATAAATAATTAAAAAAAAGACTGAGTCTTTTGTAGTCTGGATTTAATTGTCTTGCTGCAGTTTTCATTTGCCATTATATTTTAAATGTGTCTCCTGAGGGTTGGGAATTGTTGTCAGTACTTAGAACCCTGGATTCCCAGCCCATATCATCCCTGCTTGTCAGAGGGTAGATAAATTCCTCATTCTGGTGTCCTTTGCTCCCTGCTTTCCCTTCCATCCCAACATGCACCAGGCTACTCTTCTTCCCCAATTAAGCATTTTGAGCTGCAAGTCATTTGCCATGATTTACAGCAGCTGTGCACTTGCCAGTCTTACACAGTATTTTTCTTATTACTTAATTGTTTTAGCAGTGCTCCAGCCATTAGTTTCTGAGTTCTGAAAACAGGAAACAGAAGTCTTCTATTATAGACGCCTGCCTAATTAGCTCAGAGGCTGTCTAATGGGGGCTATTAAAAATGCAAATGAGGTGTGATCAAACCGTGAAAAGTTGGGTCTTGACAGAATATACTCATGTTCCCACCCCTTGGAAAACCTACCGCAATACCGAGTACAGAATTTCCCCTCCCTTCACCATGGGAAACAATGATCTTGACTGCTTTTTTTCTTTTTCCCTTCATCAGGATGGCAGTTTGAACAGGGCTGATCATGAAAGTTCTCACTTCACAGTCCTCAGTCTAGGCATCTCACCCTGGTATACATCAGAATTAACTGCGGGCTTGCTGTACCTCCTAGGACTATGCACGGAGCTTCTAACTTACCAGATGTGAAGAGTGAGGGACCTTCCATCAAGTCTCAGTAAGACTTTGTAACTGAGATGGAGCATCACTGATCTAGGGTATCTTGCCTTTTTTGTGAATTCAAAGTTTTCTTTTTACTTCTTTCCATGCCATTATACTATGAGATCTCTTTTTCTCAGTGCTGAAGACTGAACTTAGTGTCTTATGTATGTTACAGTTTCTCAGGTTCAGTCCATTTTCATCATGAGAGGGAGCATGGCAGCATTCAGACAGATGTGGTACTGGAGAAATAGCTGAGAGTCCTACATCTTGCAGGCAATAGGAAGTCAACGGACAGTCACACTGAGGGAAGCTTGAGCAAAAGAGACCTCAAAGTCCATCCCCAAAGTGTCACACTTCTTCCAACAAGGCAAACCTCCTAATAGGTAATGGCACTCCCTTTGGGGGCATTTTCTTTCAAACTACCACAAGCAGTGTGTGCTCTATGTATGAAGCCATCTTTCTAGCCCCACAAAGAATGCCTACTTATGGATCTTCTGTATTATTCTGGAACCCCACTGAGTCATTGAGGTAGAAAAAGTCACAAAGACTATTGAGCAGACATTTCTGGTGACAAGCCTCAGGTCTTTCTGTACCAGTCTCTGTCATTGGCTGATATAGAAATTCATGTAGGTTACAAATAACCCAAACAGCCATTCTTGGTTGCTCACACTCCTTTTATCTCCTTGTCTAACCATATTCAAAATGAATATGAATCAGTGAGCAAAGAATGAATTTATCCTTGCAACAGAGTCTGAAAGAGGTAGCTCTCTGTTCACAGAGAAAAAATCACAGAGAAGAGGCATGCATTCTTCCTATGTTCAAAGACCTTTTGCCTTCTTGCTATGTCTTAATACCAGTCCTACTCCAAAAAAGTAGGTATTTTATCTGTTCATTGGTCTAGGAGTGCAGAATAAATCTGTGGAACAAAAGCCAGATTAAAGCTAACTTTATAGTCCTCAGCTACTGACTTAGCTATTTCCAATAGCTCCAGTATGCCCACGAGGCTACAAAAGGTAGGACAAAGAATGAGAGCCTACACTGGTGCCATTCTGACTAAAGGGCAGTAACTGAGATGTAGCTGTACTTTGTGAAGGAAAGCACTTACATTAGAGTCTTTTAGGTATTAGAGTTTCCATCGCAGTTGTTTAGTTACTGTCCTATTGCTGCAAAGAGACACCATTACCAAGGCAACTTATGGAAGAACAAGTTTATTGGTACTTACATTTTCAGATGGTTAGTCCATGACCATCATGGCAGGGAGCAAGGCAGCAGGCAGATCAGCTGGTCCCACAGCAGTAGCCAAGAGCTAACATCTTAAAACACAAACACAAGGCAGAGAGTTTGCTAACTGAGAACAGCATGGGTTTCTAAAACCTCAAAGTCCATCCCCCTAATCCACCTCCTTCAACATGGCCACACGCACAAATCCTTTCCAAATAATTCCACTAGCTGGGAACTAAGAATTTAAATATATGAGTCTATGGGTGGTCTTTCTCATTCAAACCACCACAGCACAGTAATTCAGATTCAAGGAGACATAGTTGAGTGCTGCTTTTCTGTGTCATCATGAGTACCTTAGTGTGAATGGAAGGTATTCTAGTGACTGTTGATTTTACTAAGGAAGTCCAAGTCTTGCCCGTTAATCCTGGTGTTCTGAAGAGAGTCTTTGCTCTAAAAATCCCTGTGTGGTGCCTACCATGCTTTATGCTTTTCACATCACATGCTTCTTTGTGGCAGGAATGCAAAGTGTTTTACAGCCAATGCAGACCAGAGCAGAGATATTAGAAATTTCAAAGAAGCCTTTGCTCCAGCTCATATCCTGTTCCAAGGAAGCATCTTTGTCTTCACCCTTATGCTCTTCAACTTATTTTACAACTTCCTGAACCCGAGGCTCTGCCGTTTTATGTTCTGCCTTGCGTTAGGTATCCTATCTCCTCTGTCAGGAGCGGAGTTGGTCCTTTGGACTTCACACTTCTCTCATCAGACGTGGTGTTTCACAGAAGATGTATTTTTACAGCCCAGGAAGGGGTCCTGTATCCTTGTGCTCATTCCCTCCTCACTTATCTGGCCAATGGGCTGTCAAGTCCAGGGGAACTGAACAGTACAGGCATAGGGACTGACCATGCATCTACTCTCTCTCAAACAGACACACGTAGGCAAACCAGTGTCACTGCTATCCCTACTTCCATGTGTATTAGCTTGTAGCCACCTACTCTCACACAAGTTCCAAAGCTTTGAAGCCAGTTGTCCCATATCTTTTTCCTTTCTGTGATGTTGAGGATGGGATGGAAATGAGAGACTTTTGTAGTGTTCTACCTCCAGCACATGAACGTACATATTGAACAAGATTCATCATGCTATGCTTGGCAGGAAAAAAAAAACACATTTAAGATGAAGAGAAAACAGCTATTTTATGTATGGAAAGTACAAGGGCAAGGGATGTTGTTTTTGCTTAAGATGTGCTAATAAGGTATCTTCTACTCCAACATGCAGATGGGATTACTCAGCAGTGACCAAGAGTCAGTCCTGGCTACACTGCAAGCAGACAGTGGGCATGTTTATGTTCATGAGGTAGAAAAAGCTGGATTCTTCCTCAGTAGCACTGTCCTTTGTATTTCTCTTTCTTGGCTCCTAGTAACCTTGTCCATAGCAGGCTTCCTTTATGCCTCTTGTTCATCTCTCTTTCCTGGGTTGCCCTGGCTTACTGTCCTTCTGGCTTCCTGATAGCTTGTCAAGCACTGTAAGAAAGTGACAGTCCCGGGGTATATATCCAGGACAAAACATAATGGCAGAGTGGAGACCCCATGTCTGAATGGCTGAAGGATGTTGGCAAAGAGAGACCCTTGAGGGCCTAGGAACCATCTTCCCCAAATGATTCCAGGGTGAAAAACACTGGTTTGGCACCTCTGATTAGGGCTTTAAGAGTTATTTTTGTCTTTGAAGTCTAATGGAGGGTTATTGATAATTATAGGAAAAAAACGAAGTGGAAATAGAGGGTTTTAAAGGTTATTTTTTTCTTTCTAGTCTTAGTGTTATATTTTGAATTTCCTATTCTGTTGGATACAACCTCTGGGATATTGACCCTCATGATTACACAGAACAAGGCTTCCATGGGCCAGGAGTCTATGATTTACACTGTTATGAATCCTTTAACTGGTATATTTCTGAAAGCCCACAGGGAAGGCCTGTAACCTGATTTCTGGCCTGCAGGGCACCCTCTCCAAGAGATGGATCCCCCTGATGTCAGTGTATTCAGGATAGAACTAGTAGATCTCACTTTACTTCTGCTTTTATCAATGGATTGAGGATACTTTCTTCATCTCAGACCTGTTGTAGTTCCTTGCTGCCAATAAATGGAAAGCCCCATGCAGTTTCCCATTTCCTCTGCTTTTAGCAGCTCACTGTATCACATCCATGTCTTATTGTCTTATGTCTCATTCATTCATCTTTCTATTTATTCCATAATCACAGATTTACTAACTCTCTCTTCAGTTTACAAACATAGATTCATAATTTTAACTATCTGATTGTATATAAGAGTAAATCAAAATTATTCAAAGGAATGCTTGTGATAATGTTCCCAGATCACGGGGATGAGAAAGGAACACACACTTCACCTCCAAATTTGGTTGAAATATAGTCTAAGCATGTTAAATACAAAAAGTGACCAGAGCTAGAGATGCCATCATACACATGAGAAAGAGTCCTCTTTGATAGAAACATTGTTATGGGTAAGCACCCAGACATGTAGTGGCTATATAGACATAAAGAAGCCACCAGGTAGACACAGGTGGCTAGAAAAATGATAGCTGGGGTAGAGACAAAAGCCAAAGTGTGTAGAATACCAGAAAGGTTTCAGTAGACATTCATAGATGTTCTCTCTCTCTCTCTCTCTCTCTCTCTCTCTCTCTCTCTCTCCCTCTGTGTGTGTGTGTGTGTGTGTAAATTTGTGTTTGTGTGTTCATCCTATAACTGGATAACAAAATAAGAAAGACTGCTTTGGCTATTTTAAGAAACAGACATTATAAAACATATTTTAAGGATATTGACAGCTCAGTGGTTAAAGGTACTTGCTGACCAGCTTGATGCCTGGAACTAAATCCCAGGAACCCACATTATAGAATGACAGAACTCACAACCTCTAGTTGGCCTCTGTTCTCCACATACACACACATACACAAAGAAACTAAACATGTAAACACAATGACAAATACCCTATTAGAAATCTAAATGATTGATTTAATGAAGAACCATCGACATAACGGGACTCATTAGCACCAATCCCCTTTTATAGTAGCACTGGAGACATATTTATGAAGATTGCTGGTTACACTAAAGTGATAAAGTATTTTCTTCTGTATGCTGTGAATATACTCTATTACCATTGGTTGATAAGCTGATTTGACCAATAGAAAGGCAGAATAGGGTCAGGTGGGAAATTTAAGCAAAGATAAAGGGAAAAGGAAGGCAGAGTCTGAGAGATGTCAGCAGTCACCGGAGAGGCAAGATGTGCTTAACAAGTCATGAGTCTTATCGTAAAATATAGAATAATAGAAATTGATTAATTTAAAGAGTAAGAGATAGTTAATGATAAGCCTGAGCTAATAGTGCAAACAATGTATATTTAATATTAAGCCTCAGAGTGGTTATTTGGGAACTGGCAGGCAGAGAGCAACTTCCAGTCACAGCTAAAGAGTCACAGTGGAGTGAATCATGTGCTATCAGAGTTCTCTCTCACCCCAGAAATCCTGTGGCCTCTGTCCTGTTCTTTAGACCTCAAGTGATACTCTTTGTCATACCTTTGTCTGCGGTTCTACCTGTTGAGAGTATGTTGGGGTCAGGGGGAATGTCTTTACTTTTGTAGCCTTGGTAATTCAGAGGAACATACCAGAAAAAAACCCCATCCAGCTGTGGGAAGGCATCCTCACATTTCTGACCATACAGATCCAGATAAATGAGCTTCAAAAGTAGCTTCATATATGCCTGATTGGAAGGCTGCCTAACTGCCCTTGGTACTGCTCCTCCCTTAGCCAGAGGGGACTAGAACCTCTGTCATGGTCAGGTAATGTCAAAAACACCTGATCATTCACCAACCAGTCTCTACACTTTTCAAAAGCCTTGTATTACCTACTTAAACACAAATGCTTCCAGTTTGTTGTTTGCTTTGACACCCGTATACATGCCCTGCAAAAGATACCAAAAAAAAAAAAAAAGAAAGAAAAAGCCAAAACTGTCTTCTAAGCATGAAGGAGAGGGACATCAGAGGCTGAAGAGCTAAATACATTCCAGAAACAAGAAATCTCAGAAACCCACACTGCAAAAACCAGGAATTAAGTCTCCATAAAAGAGGGGATCGGTGGTAATGTAAGAAGAACAGTCATCAGCTAGAGATATATTGACTTGATCTCAGTTTTGATAATTACAGAGCAAGGCAAATGTATACTTGGTGTATTATTGGAAATAGCAGGAACAATAATTTCATATTTACAAAGAACCACACAAACACACACAGCAATAATGTATCCATAGAATTACAGACAGAAAGCTAAAGCAGCAACCTAAATTTTGAAAGTTGAAAGATGATGAAATAAATAGGGGAAGATACTAACTGCTTAAGAATTCACATGGCTTTTCATTCAGTATTCAAATTGAGAATTTCTCTGTTGAATTAATGATAAATTCAAAAGAATATCCTAAGCAAGATGGAAGAGAAAACAAAAATTACAAATAAAAGACAAAGGTATAAATACAAAACAGAAAAAAACACCACGAAAACAAATTGCTCCTACAAATAGGAATGCCAGTATATGCATAATTAAAGAAAAAAGCATTATTTTGTGGTCAGCAGGGGTTGATGAAATGTGAAAATATTACTTTCAAAGGGATATGAATGGATGCACAAACTCACAACCACTCTATTAGAATCTTTCTTTGAAATCAGCTCAACTCTAAATGAATGATAATAGCAAATCCCACATGTTTGTCAAGAGAAGTTTTAAGATGTAGACTGTGTGGTATTTATTCATTTGTTTATTTTGTTTTTGTCTTTTTTCCAGATTAAATAGGGTGAAAGTAAAAAAAAATATTTTCTCACTTGAAAATTAGAGAAATGTTGTATGGAAGAAATAGAAAGTCATAATCCTTCAAACACTGTCTTTAATAGATTTTCCCATTGGTTTCTAAGGCTCAGAAGGTGTTTGTTCTTTTTTTTTTTTTCAAGACAGGGTTTTTCTGTAGCTTTTTTGTTTCCTGTCCTGGAACTAGCTCTTCTAGACCAGGATGGCCTCGAACTCACAGAGATCTGCCTGCCTCTGCCTCCCGAGTGCTGGGATTAAAAGCATGTGCCACCACCACCCAGCTCAGAAGGTTTGAGCCTCTCTAAGGGTCCTGAGAAGGGGCAGAAAGATGGAAGGGGCACCAAGCAGAGAGTGCAAATGGTCACCTTTGCCTGATTTTCATTCATGGACATCATGATGTCCAGAGACTGGCATTAGTCTCTTGTTCCTTCTATTCCCCTTGAGGTGCCCAGTGTCAGTGGGCAGAATGCAAGTGTGTATTCAGAAATGAGAAAGTGAGAAAAGTTATGAACTGTTATTTTATTTCTTTAAATAGCTATTGTATCAGGTGAGTCAGAAAGGGGAAAATCCAAAGCTGCTTTTGTGAATGTCTACGTTGGCTTTTGGAAGAAGGATACAGGAGATAGCATAGAGGATGATGGGAAGGAGGAAAGTTAGAGACGGATGGCCTGAGTGGAACTGATGAGCACAGAGCAGAAAGTCAGTAGTTGTGCTGGTCTGGTGCAGAAGAGCTCAGGGAGATACCCAGAAGCAGAAGTCACCAGCGAATCTTTTCTCATTAGATCAGGTGGGATTGGGACCCTAAGAGAAGAGGAAACACACTTTCTGGTTTTATTATCTCCCATATTTTGTTAGCCCCAGTCAATTCCTGGACTTTGGATGCTTTACTGAGAGGAGACTCAGGTTACTACAACCCTATAAAAAGAGAGTGGACCCTAAGGACAAGCTTGAGACGGAACTAAGTGTTCTATCTGCGAAGGCATGTGAAATCTTCTTTATACCCTCGCCATTGCCTCAGGGTGGAGGTAGTTTAGTATATATTGAGGGAGATTCCTTATTTGTAGATTTCATGCCAATCAAGCTTTATGGTTAAATAACAACAATGCTCTTCAAGTCAACTTGGATTCATCATAGAAAGTACATAGGCAATGATGTGTGGGGGAAATAAGGGTTAGGCGTGTTGACCGTATCTTCTAGGTAATTATAATGGTGGCTATTTATCACTAGTATTGCCTGTCATCCTCTGGATTAAATGATGATAATGATAGTGGTAGTCATGGTGATGATGGTAGTGGTGATCATTACTAGATAATGATTCATTTTATTTATTTGACTCTTCTTACTTTTAATGTACTTACACACAGACCGTTGCAGTGCAAGCCTAGGAAACAGGAAAGGCATGGGAGGGGGTGTCCATCACCCTGATTCACACATCATCTCAGCTCCTAGCAGTGTTAGGGTCTTCCACTCCACTAGACTTTCAGTTCATAAGAATCTAGGTGTTTCTGCAACTGCTTATGAGATGGATTCCATACTTGAGTATGTTTATTCCTTCCTTTTGTTATAGTGTTCTGTCTTTTTCTGTCTCCTTCTCTCTCACATAGAGAGACACACATATCTTCATAAGGCTATCAAAGTATTTTCCAAATAAGAGATTTAATTACCTTTTGGAGTACCAATAGATCTATCGACAGATTCATTCCAGCTTTTTGTGCCTTTAGCACATTCAGAGAAGGAAAGCATTGAACCAGGCAGCAGATTAGATTGGCAGTCTGGATCTGGAAGGGCATGTGTGTGAGGTGCCACCTTCGTGGCATCTTGGCTGTCCACTACTTATTCCCCATGGTCTGGAGTAGGTCTCCAGGATTAAGTGAGCAGCTGGGCCCCAGTGCTGATAGCCAGATGGAGCTGGACCATAAACGGAGCAGGTGGATCTCTCTCAGCAGAGCAGCTTCAGGCAGGGATAGCTTCCCTGGGAGTCCCCAAGGTCTGACCTGATTGTGCTTTTTCTTCTAGAAGTGCTCCCAATGAGCCCAGCCCACTGGGGATGCTGGGATGCCTTTATCCTGCTGCTACTTTCTCCTTTGCTCCCTGCTTCTCTTTATTTCAGATCAAGAGGCAGTTTCAGAATCTCAGAACATATGGATTCACACTGTCCTTTGGGATGGGTTACCAGGACGATTTCATTTGTCCTGTGCAGTTACTGGTTCCTCTTGGTAGGTCTGCTGTGTATCTAGACTCTATAAAAACAGGGCACAAAGGGAGTGATGGAGATGGGGGAGAAACGAAGATGCTGTCTCTGTTTTAATCATCTTCGATATTTGGTCTCTTTCAACCTTCTCCTCACTTCAGATAATTCAACCTTCTAGAGCGTTGCCTTAGGGCATAAAACTCAGTGGAAGGCCTTCAGGGAGGGATGATCTCATTCCCTAGAAGTAGAAAAAAGATCCCCCTTTGTTAGGCAATCAAAGTAGAGATAGCAAAGCCTTGGCTCCTAGGAATGAGTTTTTCCACTTCCTTTTGCAGCATCAGGCAGTGTAAGGGCTATTGCAACCCTTCGTTGAGGTGGGGGCCATCTACATCTGCGTTCACACTTGATAATAAGTATATGATATCTATGAGTCTGTACCAACTGAACAGAGCATTTAGAGAGACACAAGAGGGGCTAAGGAGTGCCGATCACTAAGGCCTAGGTAATCAGGGGATCATCCCAGGGTGGGCTAGTTCACCTGTTTAGTCTCCGATAAGCCTCTGGACAATGGGCCCACATTTTCCTCTATTCCTGACTTTCAGTGGCTTGCCTCAGCCCTTCCTTCAGGACACCACAAGACAGCACTTAGTATTCAGAATAATGATGGTGATTTATGTAACTGGGATGACAAAGGAAGGCAGTTCTGCTTCAGTCCCTGCCATTCTCCACAGTTAGGGATGCCAAAGGCCCAAGGATTCTGCAGAACTCATTCTGATAGTTTAATGCTATGAACTAAAGTATAAGAAAATCTGAATATTATTCTAAACTGCTTGAAAAAATAAACCCTGTCTTACATTTTCAGTCATGTTTAATATTTTGTCTTTTTTTTCTCTTAGTAAACACATGAAGGAAAAGATATCCTGCAGTTCTATGGATGACCCAGGGCCATGCTGGGTAAGAATCCTTGTAGTGCAGGAATGCCTGCTGAGAGTCGGAGTTGCAGCACAGTTAGGATTTTCTCCTGTGGGCACCCCTGTGACTCTGTGAATTCCTTCAGTGTTTGTTAGTGTGCCTGAGCTGTGATCAGAAGGACATTGCTTTTATGTAAGGAGGTCCAGGGCACAGGCATGGGAGTGGGAGATTGTGATTTGATGTTCTTCATGTCAAAGGAAAGGTCAGGGGCAGATCGGGACACTAGATTTCTTTACTGTGTGTGCCAGCCTTACAGTACTAAAGAAACCAGTGTGACTAATTTACAGTCTGATTTTACTTCTCAGAGTGTCTCTGAGTTTCAAGGTTAGCACAGAAATCTTGGAGAACTGATTTATGTAGTTGATGATGAAGATTGTCCCATTTTTGAGCCCTCTGTACATTGTATTCTATAATTCTTCCATTGGGATTGATTCTTTGATAAAGGATAGTACGTTTATAAGCAATCACCAATCACGCTCACCTATGACCCTGTCCTCGCTTGGGTGACTGGAGAATACCTGTCTCTAATCCCACACAATCAGGGGGTGATTTTTCTTTTGCTTTCTCCTTCCGTTTCTTTGTGCTCTCTCCCTTTCCCTTCCAGCCCTCTCTTGTAGAAAGGACTCTCTTGGCACACAGCTTGCTCTTGGTATAGATTTTACAAGGATTTTGCTTTGCTGCCTAAAGATTCAGAATCTGAGGAATGTTCATTTCTTCCTTGCTTTTGCCTGCAGTCCCACACATACTAGTTGGGTGATGGGGATTTGGTTGCCCTCCTGTAAAACCAGGCTTCAACCCAAAGTGTGATAAGGGATTTGTCTCTCAAGATCATAACGGAAGTCAGGATTACATTATGAAATGACGCTTCCTTCCTAGATAACATGAGTGTGCCGGATCATGCAACTTTTCTACTGAACTCATGAGAAGAAGAAAAGTTCAGCAGTAGTAACTGATGATAGGCGGGAGTGGCTTTATAATAGGAGAACTCAGCGAGATTGAATTTAATTCCTGTATGCTTTTGGTTTGGATACGTTATTAAAGAGAACCTAATGGGAGGTCTGGAACTGTTACTCTTCTAAATCCTTGATCAGATGTGTGTGCTTAGTTCAGATATGAATGATCTTGCCTTCTTCAGGATTCTTTCAAGGTCAAAGGCAGCAAGAACTCACATGATGATTTTATCCTCAGTCTGAATCTTATATTTGCACTTCTTGCCCTCCATCCCTATTCTTTGATTATTTTATTTCTACATACAAGCTCACAGGGGTCGACTGTACAGATAGTATTATGATTATCAGAGTCAGCAATTAGGAAGTAACCCCTTCTATGGATACACAGTAAAATGCTTAGTGCTAGACAGTGGAAAACAAACTCTTCAACACTCCAAGTGGTGGTGCTGTGGTAGACACTGTTGCATTTAAAGACAACCAATAATTGTTCTTCTCTGGCCACTTACTGAGTGACACAGGCAGTTGCTAATTCAGAGTTGGAGCTCAGAAAAAAAAAAAACTGGTGTATTTGCAATAGGTCTAAGTTGCTATAAACAGTGCTCCTGTTTTGACCTTGAGATCCCAGTTTGATGGAAGGTAGGGTTGTTGTGTGGGTTTTGTTGCGAATTCTTTCCTTAAGACTTTGGAATCAAATCATATTTTGTCTCTAATTAGTCTTCCATTGATGTATAAATTTTGACTTATTTGTGGGATTTCAAAAAGACTGATGTTTGTCCTCAGATCAACAAGTTATTATTCAGCCCAGGTTTTCCAACATAAATTAGCACTCTCCCCCACCAAGTCATGACATTGGACTCATGTGTGTTACATGAGGAAGTCAGATTTTCATGGGTTCTACTGTTGACGTGCTACTTCCTGTCAACTTATTGACTCTTAGGAAACTCTTCTCTCTTACTCATTAGCTCCAAATCAAATCTTGGCTTTGTGTCCTACATATGACTCTGTGTGATATTCAGGCACCACTATAGAATGTAAGTGTATGGCATGATAGCCCCATTTTGGATGAGTCTGAGAGACCATAACTAATGCAAATCTGCTTAACTCTTGTATGTTGAGTGGTATCTAGAAAGAGTTTGGCAAGAGTTACATGGTATACACCAATTATAGAATACAAATAACTTATCACGATAGTGTCAGATTTGGAATGAGTGTGAGTAGAAAGTTGTTGCAACACAGTTAAGGGAAAAAAAGACAAGTATGTAAAGGTATCTGAAAAAGTATCCAGTAGGAAATATTTGTGACTATATAGATGATCAGCAGAGGATGATCCCAGAAAGGTGGAATTGTTGTAACTATGTTTAAAAGCATCTGTTCTGTAGATACTAGCTGACTTATTTCCCCAGCCACTCCTGTCATTGTCTAATATGTTCATCAGTAAAATGGCCATAGTGGCAGGGATGCAGAGAATACGTAGGCACGGTGACATGTGCTTCAACTCACAAAGCTGACCTGGCTGGAGTCACTGCTGAGTACCCAATCTGCTCACAGCAGAGGCCAACTCTGGCATGGCACCATTCCCCAGAGTGAGCAGCCAGCTACCCGGAGGCAGGTTGATTGCATTGGCGTGTTTCCACAGTGGAAAAGATAGTTCATTGGTTTTACAGAAGGCACTGCCTGTAAGGATTACCCATGTATGACACACAGAGACTCAAAAGATAAATTCTAAACATCAACTACAGACACCATTCATTTGACACAGTTTAATGTACATGGTCTACAGATAAGAGCCTCTGATAGGTTACTTGGAATTATAAACAGGTGAGAAAAACTTACTATTTTTTCATGTTCAGGTTTGTGAACTATCAGATTGTTCAAGTTTCATGATGGTGAATGGAATCTCTCCAAGGCAGATTGAGCTACACAGCACTCACAAGTAACCAGAGTCCTTATTACTTCAC
The DNA here is from genome assembly GCF_014885135.2 of Alexandromys fortis. Taxonomy (NCBI): domain Eukaryota; kingdom Metazoa; phylum Chordata; class Mammalia; order Rodentia; family Cricetidae; genus Alexandromys; species Alexandromys fortis. Next base: position 9,090,514 of record NW_026067904.1, on the reverse strand, counting down.
ATTTTCTTCCTCCCTGATATTATTATGGGTTGACTGGGGACTCTGTTTCAGTATCCTTGATGGCAGAAGATGCTGCTTTGGACTACGGCCTGTTATGATGGAAGAGAAGTAGGCTTATGGGGGCTTAAACTCTTCACGACCCATCGTGGACACAGGAAATTCAAAGGAACCAGAGTCAGAAATGCTGCAATTAAAATTAAAAACTTCAGAGCTAATGGAAGGTAGAATTCCCACCCCCAACACTGTGGAATAATAGCTTTTTATGGTTAAAAAAAAAGACAGTGGATGCTATAGAATTCTAAATGCAAGACTGGGACTGTTTAGTTTAGGGGCAGATGGTCAGATCCATAGTCCTGAACCATTCACGGCTTCTTGGCACAAAAGAGTAATCTGGGCTTCAATCAGCCCAATCAGTAAAATTACGCATGCTTTGAGGATGCTCTGACGTGTATATCATATTTTAGGATTATTTTATGTCAAATCCTGCAACATTGATGCTTTCTGTGAGTAGAAACGGTGTCTTCAGTTCTTTACTCTGAAAAGACAGGAATAGAGAAGATGCAATGGAGCTGCCATTTGCTTCGTGTTCATTATGAGATCGACACCACACCCAACCCATATTCCTGTGACTTAAGTCACAGGAAACAAGGTCAAGAGTGCAGTCTTGCTGGAGAACATCCTTGCATGTAGATCTGGCAGTTGGATATTTCCAGCAGCACTGAAGATAATGTGTTGGGGTGACATGCCTTCCTGGATAAGATTGTTTTGAACAATATCAGAAATCAGTGGCATTCAGGCCAAATTAAATCTAATTTACTCTACAAATTGCCAAACTATCAGTCCTATTAAATCTGTTTATTAAAAGGCAGGAGAGACAGCCTGGGTCACAAGCTGTGGCTGGGATAATAAGACAATGAAGAAGCCCGCTAATGTAGATAAATCATGTTTGATTTGCAAGCCAGAAGTATCCAATGGGAGGGCCACCACCTCCCTTCCCCTGTCATTGGAGGTGTCTGCAAGCCAGTTGAAATGTCCCTAGAGTCAGGCTGTCCTGATTGATTCCCACAACACTGGAAAGCTCATGTCATTGTCCCTAACCTGAGGTCATTAATAAAACTAACTTTATTTGTCTCTAGTTATCCATTCTACAAAGTGCTACTTAAGGTCTTCATGATTTATGGATGAGTAGGATAAGTGAGGCAGAGTGGCAGACATGATGGTGGCAGCAGTGGAGGGATGGGAGGAGGGGACTTAACTATGATGCTGAGGAATAAACAAGAAAGGTAAAAATATAACTTCACAGCCAAGCTATTTGGAATTACTCATAAGACCTTGAGTCTTTTAACGTTGGAACTCACATCTTGATGTTTGACACACATAGAACACAGGCAGTGCAAATAAAGCCTTTATTTTTAGAAACTCTAAGCCTTATTTAAGTGTTTATCAATTTGGTCATTCTCTATCAGAGTCTGCACCTAAGTTCTACCTCTCATTGGAAGTCCATTCTAAATTCTCATCTCGGAAATCTCCCAACTGATATTCTAGTCTTTAGTTCTTCTTTTTAAAACTGCTGCCCCAGTGAATATTAACAAAATATGGATTGAGAACACAAACACACTTCACCATTTTAATGAGTTATTAAATATGTTCTTGAGACTTCAAAATAAAAATACATGGCTCAGCATTTTCTCCAAGATCACACAATTAACAACCTATGATTGCCCCTAACTTCTTCCTCGCTATTTTATTCCAGAGGCAAAGGGCAATTTGTTCCTGAGGGGAAGAGATCTCATTACAGCTGTGAATTGCAGTGGGGGTAGGGACTGACTTGAGGATGCAGTGTTGTCTGAATTCCTCTTTCTGGAGCCAGAAACCTCAATGTGTAGGCCGACAAGCTATGGCTTTCCAATGAATTTCCTGTATTAGAATGTGTTTTGGAGGCATAGTGTACAGACCAATATCCATGACTTCTGCTTTGTTCCAACAGTCCTTCATCTCCGACACTTTTACAATCCATTTTCTTAATCTAGGATAAGGCACATGATTGGAAGTGAGAGAAGCTCTTGAGAATGGGGTCTCACATCCCTGAATCTTAGCCTGTGGAATAAACTTTTAAGACCTGGTCACCATTTTGCACAATCTGGTGCTGGGCCTAGGAAACCTCTGAAGGAGTACTGAGGTGGGAGCAGGAAGGGATGGAAATAGCTCACAGTAATCCAAGGGCTATATTAGACTATAATTAGGAGTGATGTGAGGAAGCCAAGTGAAGGAAAATTTAAGCTGAATTGCAGGAAAAAAACGAGTTTCTCACAATGAAGAGTATTCAACTGTGGAGGAGGATGACAGAGACAGAGCAGGGGCAGTCACTCATAATTTCTTTATTGGTAATTTGGTCTCTATATTTCGGATGAAACACGTATCTGGGAAGCATGCCAAGGCATGCAAGGGATGCCCTTTAACCGGAATTCAGGGTGATAGCGCTAATGGCTCAGAGAGCAAAATGAGATCATCCTGAGAAAGAATTGAGAATGAGAAGTCAAAAGAACAAGATGTTCTGTAGGTTTGTGTCCAGGTGCCATGAACATCATTCCGGGTTATTCAGACCCGAGAGCCCAAACCATTGGAACAGAAACCTGCCATCTTTCTCACCAGTAGATCTACAGGGTATCTATCATGCTCCATACCTTACAGAATTCTGAGTTCTCAGAGAATCAAGAGTCTGTGCAATGAGAATTTAAGACACCATTCTATACCATGCAATACATTCATTTACAAAAGAAAGAGAGCAGAGATAAAATGAATTAAAATATAAGCAGACTTCTTTGCATCACTATGATAGTTAAGTCTTATTTAGGAAAACAAGTCTTTGTTGCTTCTGAGCTAGTATTTTAAATAGCAGCTTAGTTTTCCTTAGTCTTTCAAACCCAGGTGGATCTTTGCAGGCTGCTATTTTTATGTCCTCTAACTTTAGTCTTTGCAAGGACTTTACAATCTGTTAGCAACTTATCACTGCAGGCATTTGTGAACTAATCATCTTCTATTTTGCTTTTATGATAGGCCTAGGGTTCTTCCTCAACAAACATATGTATGCAACATGCAACAAAGTGCCTGTGTATCCAACATATGTAGCTACACACATACAATAAGAAGATATGACGCCTTTTGTTTTCAGCACCTTTTTAATAGTCTAAGAATCTAGTATTTCCAGGAACATAGTTTCTTAAAAGAAACTATTTTTATTTTTAAACTCAATCTTCTTATTGTCTTTCAAACTCATTTTGCCACCTCTGCTAAAATAACACAAATGTACGTTCCATCTTCTTATTTTTTTCATAGAATCTTTCTTTTCTCAAGTCACTGCCCCACAAATCTAGCCATCCTATAAAGACTCAAGCCTGACATTATGCATCCAAATTCTCCCTTCCAGAAAGGAACCTTACCTTCCCGATGCTCCAAAGTTTGTGGAGTAACACACAGCTTCCCTGTGCAGCTGCCTTCTACAGAGGTCTTTGCATTCATTCATTCATGCTTTGCTCTCTCATTCAGAGATGCATTTTATTAAACTGCAGATTGTATTTCACATAGCTTCACTTACCCTAAAGCACCAGAAGGGTCCATCCTAGTCACTGGATAATCTTTTCAGATGGAAATTTAACAACCAGGAGATGGATCTTTCCACTGTATGCTCATCCACTTTTCTTCTGCTTGATCTTTCCTTCAGGGTCCCTACATTCCTCTAAAATCATTAGTATGGGTTGAAACCATCAGTATAAGTCAGCTCTTCACTCTCATCGACAAGGTCTCCTGGACTTCCTGGGATGGTTTGCCCATGGCTCTATTAACGTAGCTGGAGCTTCTACCTCTCATAACTGGCTCCCAAAGTCATTCCAAACCTGCCATCTGTAAAGTCCTCTGTGGACAAAAAGCTTCATGTTTCAGGACTTACATGTTTTGCCTTTTAAGAAAAACAGTTTTGTTACTCTAAGCCAAAATTAATTGAGAGATGAAATGATTCCTTGCACCCTGGGCTAGAATCTGATGAAAGCTCATTAGTTTTGGGAAGTTGGGCAAGTATATGGCTCCTCCAAGACTCAACTCCTTCATCTGTAAAATGGGGACATTGGAAGAAATCGCATCACAGAAGTCAGTGGAGATTAAGTGGGTCTCCATGAGCGTGGGTGAGCTAGCTCCACCTCTTGCCTGAGAGGAGTGGTCCCAGCAGCCTGGAATGACCAAATTCTGCTTCCAGTCAGGCACACATCCAGTGTTTGGTGTAGACAGATCCCAACATCTACCCCATCTATGACCTGCTGGACAGTGTGAAAGGACTGATTCTGTTGAACCATAGCCACAGGATCTCCATGACTCGGGCAACACCAGGAATATCAAAGAGGATGGCTATTATGGGCCCAGTATTGATGCAGTGTACTAAAGCTAGAGACTTTGAACCTTACCAACAACTCATTACACAATAACATATTCAGACAAAGGGTGTGTGCATGATATACAGCAGTTTCCAATAACACTAAGATGAAGGAACCGACAATGCAGAGACAGGAGAGACAGAGGAATGAAGTATCTTTCTTTTACTATTGTTAATTTTCATCTTATTTTTATTCTGTTTTTAGCTTTCTTATGGGGCTACTATATGGAAGGGCGGATAAAGAGGGACTGCAAGATTAGTGGGATTGGGGTGCATGATGTGAAATTCCCAAAGAATCAATATAAAAGATACATGGAGGTCAGTGAGAAGAGCGTAGAAGCACTGTGTATGTGTGTTGGTCATTATCATTATTATCAAAGCATATCTTGAATTGTTACCTTTTCTCTATCTTCCCTTGCAAGAGCATGGTAGAATCACAAAATTTTCAAACACATAACAAATTCATTCTATGAAAATAATTTATTAAAATACTTACTATGTATCTTCAAGTTATAAAGATTGTCATGAGGACCAGAAGAGAGCAAAGGAAGAAATGTGCCTTTGTTACACTAGGAAATTTGCATTTTATTGGTTGAAGGTAAGTGATAAATAAATATAACAATATATATTACATATAATGGTATGTTGTATGGTACACAAAGTCATGTAGATTACTGCAGTATTGTATTGATTAGCCAATGCATACACAGTATATGAGAATATATAACGTATAATGGTACAAGTACTCATATATTATGTGGAGTAGAATACAAAGGTGAGAAATGAAGCCAAGGGTGTTTTTTCTAAAGAGTAGTTAGGGCAGGCCTTTCTGATAAGAAACTCCAAGTTGGGCTTGCTTTGACTTTTTCTTATTGGCTCTTAAGTTCACTTACAATTTCTTTCATATAACACAAGATCTTTTTTTTTTTTTTTGTTAATTTGACATTAAATTATATACAAAGAAAGATCTTTGTGGATGTCTGAGGGGACGAAGGGTATGGAGGAAGAGTATTCCAAGAAGAAATAACCAGAAGTACAAAAATCTATGAGAGTGCATGTTTTTCTGTAAGAAGCCAGTGTAAACCAAGCAGGTGAGATTCAGCTGATGGGAGTGGCAAGCAGGAAAGTTAGTGGTCTGCTGGCATGTTAGGCAAGTGAATCATAGTACAAATTTAGGAGCAAGCCATGGCAACACTGGTCACTTTCATCACTATATACAAGTTTATATTAACAGGAGAACAAAAAATACCATGCACCCGGTATTTTGTTCTACATCTTATATTTGGTAGCCTGGTGGTCTCTGTGGTCCTTGTCTTAAGTCATTCATCTCTAAGTGGATTCTGGTAAGCAACATGGGGCTTCTCACGGCTACCACACTGTGCTGACCAGTGGGTTTCTGGAGTCAAGGGAAGTTGCCTAATTTGTAGCATTGGCTGATGCTTGTTGTGGCAGTCCTTCTACCACAGCCGACTTCAATTTACCAGTGTTTGAGCTGCAACTTTCCAGAATACTTAGCTGACTGTGATGCTGAAGGCGTGCCAGCCTCATGCTGCCCGGCCCCTCACACTGAGCCAGAGATAGTCCTCCTGCAGATAGATTAGGTGCCTGGGAATAATTTCCTTGTGAGTTTTTCTCCTAATGTTTTATCTTTTCTTTCTTGGCTGTGGGTTCACCTGTTGATAATTACTTTCATGTAAAAATTACCTATTTTATAAATGAGCAGGCCTTTCTGTTTCCTACAAGTTTACAGTGAGAAATCAGGTGTTATTTAAATTTTCAACAGGTCCCTGATTTGTGTCCTTAAAACTATAAAAATTCTTGAGTTAAAAATTGTGTGATTCTTAGGGATAAAATTGACCTTATACTGTTAGCAAAGAAAAATCTCATGGCTTTATTTCTGTTTGTGGTAGCTCTGTATTTGGGGTATGCTATGCTGCCTGAGATATTAGTTTCTCGAAGACATGTGTTCTACTGCAAGGGGATCTCTTGTGTATTACCAGTGTCTTTGAAGTTTTAACCAGTCATGCTACATTCATGTAATTCCAGTGATACACAAACACAGACACACACATGCACACATACACACACATAAATGAAAATATAAATAGAATAGATATTAACAGATATTCAGAGTCACACATAGTCACACACAAAGATATAGAGCATAGGTACACAAAACTTAAATAATAAACAGAAACATGTACAGCATATAATACACAGTGTGCGCACACACAAACATACACAACATAAAAACCATGCACAGCACACAGAGAAAGCACATACAAACATACACAGCAAACACAAGCATGAGTACACACAGAATATACACACAAATATACACAGTACACAAAGAACATACACATATTCAGAGCATACTCTAACACACAATGTTCTTTCAGCTGCAGAGTCAGAGTTTTGCTTGGTATTCCAACATACATATCTCTCCACTTGTATTTAAAATTTGCTGGTCAACAAAATTCTGTTTTATATATACTTTATTTTATAATTCATAGTTAGAAATATCCATTCTACATTTCCACAGTATAGCCAGGGGCCATCTTAGACCAACAAATTCATTAAGAACATTTTTTATGTTCCAAGTCTTGGTCAAAATAATTTTGTTAAAATTTTAGTGTTTTGTATTAATAAACTTTATTCTAAAACTCTTCCTACCCCCTTGTATTAATTTTTAATCAATTAACTATTTCCATTCCCAATGACGAAAAACGTATTACTTTACTGCAGTTACTTACTGCCGAGTCTGTGTTCTATATTGGCAAATGTTTATTATAACTGGTTTACACTGCCGAACCCATGATGACTATAGTAACTTGAACGTCCATTAGACACCCTCACTTTGCCTCATGGCCATTGCTATTCTATGTGGAAATATCTCTCTGTCCATCCTTATCTTTCTATAATCACATTCCCTCAATAATAGCCTGAGATACCTTTTAATAACTTAAACTGGGTGGTGGTGGCACACGCCTTTAATCCCAGCACTTGGGAGGCAGAGACGGGATCTTTGTGAGTTTGAAGCCAGCAAGTTTCAGGACAGGCACCAAAGCTACACAGAGAAACTCTATCTTGAAAAACCAAAAGAAAACAAAATAACTTAAATCGTGCCAACTGTTAGCTTAAAAAGATGTGAAAATTTTATAATTGTTGTGAAACAGACCTTTCCAAATATAGTAATTCAAGCATCAACCATTTTATTTGAAGGTTAAGATTGCTTGGTGAGCTCAGTCGGATGTTTTTTGCGTGTTTCATCTGCTTTCACATAGTGGCTGTGCTGTGTTCATCCGTCAAATGGTGAGCACTGGGTAGTCTTAGACAGCTTCTTGCACCTGCTCGGTTGTTTTTTGTTGTTGTCGTCTAGGTTGTATAACTTCAAAAAATTGTCCTGGGGTCTTTAACATGATACTGAATGCATTGTAAGAAAGTAAAGCCTAGTTTACTCTGTTCCATCGCCTATCTGTGTCACATTTACATTGTTTTACTGCTGAAACACAGTTACTTGCTAAATATGAATATTAATATGGAATGTGAGTATAAAAGGATGGGAATGTGGGGGGTTTATAACAGTGGATATGTTCTCCTCACATGGAAAAGAAAACTTACTCTTCCTGTTACAAAAAGTTTGATTTAATCACAGAATATGCCTAGAAATCCATGCTATTATGATATTTGTTGGGTACAGATACTTGCAGGAGTTTTCGATGTATCATATCTGGTGTATCTTTAAACAAGAGAACAACAAATCAAATAGAGGGAGAATTTGTGTATGTACTTAGAGTGGATGCAGTGCTGGAGAGACAAGAGAAAGACTAAAGAGATGGATCTGTGTGCATCAGAGGTGGTTAAGAAGTCTACGCTGACCTTCGGGGATTTTTATCATGGGGTGAATGGATGAATGAATTCAAGATGTAAGGGCAAAAGAATATGAGAGAGAGAGAGAGAGAGAGAGAGAGAGAGAGAGAGAGAGAGAGAGGGTCTTATTATTGGTTTATGTTATAGTAAATTGAAACTCTTTCCCCTGGACATGTTGGAGGCAGTTTTCCCTAAGTGCATTGAACATATGCACTTGATTTTCTGAAGGGTCAAGATATAAGACACACAGAACGTCTTGAGAATGTGTGCCGCTATGTATTTTGTCGTACTGGGTGAAAGACAGAGCTGGATGGAGCATTTTCAAAGCTGAGGAGAGGATGCTGGAGAGTTGTGCATGTGGAGGAATTCTAGCCTACCAGTGTTATAGGAATGGTAACTCCCAAGACAGTTCTGCTTTGCAGAGGAGACTAGATTACATCTGAAAGCACTAAAGGGACCTAGAGGAAATTTCAGAATGAGAATGGCTGCATATGTGTAGGGGTGGGCCAATAACCTTATTCTCTTTAACCCTATGGTGTTAAATAGCAGCTAGAACTGTGTATTTATTTTTTGCCCACCACTGAGCCCATTAAAATCACCCTCCACTTTAGTCTTTATGGGAAGCAGTGATAGAAATAAGAATTGTGAGCTCACCAGATTGTGAAGTTGGAGAACTTTGGGGGGAAAGTCGCATGAAGGGCACATTTTTTTACTGCAGTAACTGACAATTATCTTCAAAGAGGTTTCAGAAACTGCCTCATAAATGTAACATCCCAATCACATCCTGATTATTTAATGGGGAGATATGAAAATTCAGTTGACAGAGCTGACACTTCCAGAAGGGTATTTCCATCTGAAACAGGCAGGAAAGACATCTCTGGAAGAAATGGCCTCTGCGAGTGTATGGCACACTGGCATGCACAGGGTTGATCCTGATCCACTGAGACTCTATATCCTTCTCAATACTCCCCCCTCTTTTCTCTCTCTCTTCTCTCTTCTGTCTCTCTCTCTCTCTCTCTCTGTCTCTCTCTCTCTCTCTCTCTCTCTCTCACACACACACACACACACACACACACACACAAAGCAGTTATTCTTTTGAGCTGGAGCTGCTTTTTCCTGTTATCCCTATAAGGCCTGTAAGGTCCAGGCACTGCTCAAAACCCAGGTACTTTGGCTCCAGGCTAGTAAAGGATTCCCCAACACAGACACAACTATTGTTTCTAAAGTAATGCTTTACACTAGAAGGTGACCTGAGATGTAATAAGACATATCAAGACTTCTAGTAGTTAGTGAATTGGTAAATATCTAATACTAAAGTAACAATTTGTCATGGATCCCACTCATTGCTTTGTTACATGGTCACTATATACAGAAGACTTGAAGCTTCTGGTGGATGAGGATTCGGTAGTGAAGGGTTTTTTTTTTTTTTTTTTTGAGGGGGGAGCAGCATAGATAGTTTATTTTTATTTGGTTTGTATGTGGAGATGTAAAAGGATTTTTAGAAGGAAACTGCAGGCTGAAACCAATAACAATGTGGGCATTGCTTTGTTATGGTGGGGCCAACACTTCTCTTTCTCAAACTCATTGCCAAGTAAAATAAAAGCTAAATAAAGACATGTATGTCCTCTGTCAATGCATTCATTACCTTCATCTTTGTTGTAACAAACTGTACAAAAGAAACAACTTAATGACGGGGAAATCTCAGAGTGTGCCATCTGTTTTGGTGAGGAAAGTGGGATGATTAGAACATCTATACTGTCAAGAATGTGTGGGTCACTCCTTTGTGTGGTATAAACCTAGAGGCAGAGATGAGACTCAAAGCAGTTAGATTCCATAGCTATCAAAGCTCACTGTAGGAATTCTAGCCCACCAGCTTGGTTCCATGTCTCCAAGGTTCCATGACCTCTTAAGATAGCACCACCAACTAGAAGCCAGATGTTCAAACAAGTCAGTATATGCGGCAAACCACAACATGTCAATGGACAGGAAAACTGAACTCAGTTTTGAGAGTGGATAAATACAAGAGAAGTTTCAAAGCCACTGAGATACCATAGCAAAAAAAAAAAAAAAACAATGATGGAGATATCATATTTGCATGGAGAAAATACAAGGAAGCATATTCTAATCTGCCGGATGCTGAAACAATTAGAAACTTGCTAGCAAAATTTCCAGAGATGATTGTAATATGGAGACATGAGACTAAAAAATGAGTGAGCAGCTAGACAGCTGCTCAGACTATGCAATCATCCCTGGGTAGTAATCTGTATAGGGAACTTTCCCACCTAGATCAGTCATGAAAGGTATGGCTATCAGTGAGGCTTAGAAATTATTCTTTCATGAGATGCCATACCAAGTCTTTCTGAAATGTGAAGCAGACATGGCTTCACTAAGTCCACTGAAAATATTATTATTATAAATAATTTTAATTTCCTCAAAAAGATTCACATAAAATTATAACTACCCAATAAAATAAAATTGTAAATTTTGCTTATTTCATTGCTTTTCATTTCTAAAATTTATATCTAATGCACATTTTTATTACAAATGTACCATGTTATTTATAGTATGTATTTGTATGTCTTTCAAATTTGAGCTTGAAGTCCCTACATAAAAAAGAAGAAAGCCATCTCAGTGTGTCTGTGCATGCACATGTGTGTGTGTGTCCAAAAAATGCTGAAAGACAGTTTGCAGCTGAAGGTATGTAAAGTATTGTATGACACGTTATGTTGCTTTTGAAGTATTCCATGGCATATAAAATGCTCTCTGTCAGGCAGAGTACAAAGCTAGTAACCAATTTAATCACTTTGTGCAAGCAGGTGCCAAAAATACCTAACCAAAATGATACATTTCAATTTTTGTCGAAGAATGCAATCCAAAATTCTTGTCTCTTCATGTCAATGCCCTGCTGCCTGACTCCTTCTATTTCCCTATGGATTATGTATCCAAATGAACTGCTGTCTCCCACCTGAATAATTTGCTTGTCTTTGCCAACCAAATAGAGCTGGAGCCTTTAGACTTCTTTCCTGCATGGTCCGTCTAAAATGCCCCGTTTTGACCTCTTGACATTCTCATGGTGTCCAGGCAGCAGACTTGCTTCAGGACCAAGGTCAGCTCCCCATTTTGCCTTCAATATTCTTGGAACGTTTTAGCCCCAAATTTTCTCTTCCCTTTCTAAACTAATAGCAGTTTCTTTCTCTGCCACTCATTTGACAATCAAGTATATAATGCATTGTGACAGTTCTGATATTACATTGTGCCATATCGTTATTTCCCTTTTCTGTTTTTAGTTTTTTATCTATTTCCCGTCACATTTGGCTTGATAACTGTAACTTCGCTCAAATGTCTTTTATGGCTGGGACAGATCGCCCCCCCCAACCCTTTGTTCTGTTCTTCTTTAATCTGTGCTCAGCATACAATTATACTGAGAGGAGGGCTTTAATAACTATTACTTGTTAAAATATTAGCTGGGGAGCTCCATTTGTTGCTGAGTTTCCTCACCAGAAATTACAATAACTGAAGCCCATCATAGGACCAGCACACAGCTTATGTCAACAACACATCCAAAAAGCAGGGTGACACATTTGATACCTGGTAAATCTTTGTGAGGTCATATTCTCCAGGACTAGCTCACTAACGCAGACTTACATCACAAATCTCTTCGCTTGTTTTGATTCAGCAGCTGGACAAGAATGAATGATTTGAGACATGTTTTGTTCTTTTATTCTCTTAAACCAGACACTAGCGAAGGAGCTGTAAATTTTCATTTTTGTGTGCCTTCCTTGCTTAGTATATCAATTATTAGCATATCTAAAGTATTCTTAGGATGTAGAGAGGGGATTATATTTTCTTGATTCATTTGTAGTTTATGTTAATAGTTGATGGTTTCTGACAATTCAATATACTGACCATGATAGAAAAATAAAAGAGGAGAGAAATAGGCGGATATACCTGCAGTGGCCTTAATCAGGCCTGAATCCTCCTGCTGACAGATATTTAACTCATTAGTTCTGTTTGGCTGTTGGTCTGACACCATCACTATAATACAATATGAAGTGCTAATTATCATGAAACCCAATGATACAATTTACCAGGAGAGGAAAACCTTTTCCTCTCTTTATTGGATGCTGCCCGCTCCACTGTTAAGTTTGATCAGCATTTACTGTGATGGGTGAGAAGACCACAGCTCCACGTTTGCCTTGAGCCCTAACAAATGCAAAGAACAATTCACTCTCAATCCATGTTATTTTACAGATAATTCAGCACATCATTGGGTGCTTAAGAGTTTCTGGTCGTAATCTAAAGAGACAAAACAGATCTGAGGCGCTCTGTCTTTTGCAGTGGGGAGTCTGGCTAAGTCCGGTGAAGAGTAGGCAGAGGCCAGAGCCTTATTCTGCTTGTCTCTTAGCTCCGGAGCTGTCGGAATGTTTAGCACTGCACACTTGCCCATCAGTTCTAGCCCATTTCCTAAATTAAATGAGGTGGTCAGTTTCAATATTTTACCTGGGTCCAGATTTCTTAGAAACAAAGTTACCATGATTAGAGATGGGGGAGATGGAGGAAGCAGGGAGGGAGTGCTAGTGGCCTCCTGGTCCAGGCTATGGCTTCTGAACTTGCACTTGAGGAGGTTTACAAGCCCTTCTTCAGGAATTACTGCCTCGAAAGACATCACCTGCCTGTGGAGGCTTCAAATTATCAACAAGTATTTCTTGTCGCCCAGTTGGGACCTCCAAACCCAGAGAGGATCTTTGTAACCCAAGACACCCTTTACTCCACCCATCCATTTCAGCTTTTCTTCTTCGGGTCTTCTACACATGTGCATTTATTGTTTCTCCTTATCTGTTCTACCTTGGTACTGGTGTGGTCTAAAGCCATAATGTCTTCACTGGGGATAAGGTGTGGAGACATGTTATTGGTAGGTGAGAAGGCATGGCTGAGTGTGAAGATGTGGGCTTTCACACTGTTTCTGTGACGAATCTCCCCCCTCCCTTTCTAGTCTTACTTGTTTCAATAGCGCCCCCTTTACTTAAATACAATGGGAGAAGAAAGGCAAGGGAAATTTTCAGTGTATGAGACTCATTAATAAGTTTGCTTTAACCCCATGCAATGAGTGAAATATTGAACAATAGGTATATTATTTTTAAAAGGGACATTAAACAACACTGCAGGACTGACTGATTACATTACAGTGCCTATCTTCTCATGTGTCAGCAACAAGTAACACTGAAGGAGGCCTAATTATCATATTCATAGGGGTACAGGTAGTAAAACAGCTATGTTTTGCATCACTCAGGATGCTCAGTGCTGAAATAGATAGACTATGTAGGAGACTGGTAATAGGTAATTATTCTCTACTTACATATTCAACCTCATAATTCTAAATTAAGGTAAGTGGAAAAAGCTTATAAAATATTCAAAGCTCCTTTATCTTTCCTCCTCCCTCTTATTAGAAACTGTGCATGAATTTGCATAGAATAAACTGAGCTCATAAATCAAAGAAGAAACTGCAAGAATGCTCTTTGTAAGTTATAATTTAAGGTTAACTGTAGCACATTTTGCTTACTGTATTATTAATGACTTTCGTTCACTCATGACAAGATTACATATTAAAAATTGTTGGTAGACAAAACTCAGCTCACAATCAATTTGCTTCCTAATGTGAACAATCTGCATGCATCCCCACGGCGGAAGAAGGTTTAGGAAGGATAATGGAAGGAGTGCCTTGGGAAGATCCTCTTCGCACCACTGTGCTCCCTCAGTGCTCTGATGGACAGGTGACTCCAAGTAGAAAAGAGGCCACTGAGGAGAGACAGCCCTTGGCTGAGTTCTCTTGGTGGCTCAGAGTGGACGCCATCACACACAGGCTTCCTTTCCCCCTCCTTTTGCAATGCTGAATGCTTCATACTTTCGGAGCCTTTGCCTGCCACCTCGTCTTTGAAGCCTCACAACCTTACCTTTCCGTCCTATTACTAAACCCAAATTATTTCTGAGTGTTCTCCTGAATCATCCATTCAGGCACTCTGCTCATCTCACTGGCTTTCTCTTTCTCCTCTAAGCATCATGTGTCTCAATCCCCAGCTGGTCCGCTTCTTGCTCTCTCTTCCTTTGTTGTAGTATTTCTGGTTCTCTTCCTGCCAGCCAAACATTGTCAGCTCTACTTGGAACTTATGATCAAACCCTTTCTGCTTCCTTGGCTACCTGAGGGTAAAGTTGTCCAGAATGGTACATGTAGATACATTCTTCTTTCCTGTGGAGGTAAGACGAGGTTCTAGTTTTGTTTTTATGGCAATAATAAATACCATGACCCAGAGAATCTTGAGGAGTGAAAAAAGTTTATTTGGCTTATACTTCCATACCCCAGTACACCATTGAGTCAAGTCAGGTCAAGGACTCAAGCAGGAACTTGAAGGTAGGAACTAAAACAGCGATCTTAGAGGAACATTGTTTCATGGGTAATCTCTTCGGCCTCACTAATTTAGCTGGCTTATACAGTCCAGGTCCGCCTTCTGAGGGATGGTATTACCTCACATGTGATGGGGCCCCCTACGTCAAATTAGCAGTTAAAAAAATTGACTTGCAGAAATGGTCCCAGGCTAATCTGATAATGACAACTCCTTAGTTGAGGTTATCTTTTCCCAGGTATGTCAAGTTGAGAACTGAAACTAGCCATGCCAGACATAAAGGCATCTGTTCTCATCTGGAGCAGCAGAGAGATGGATGGAGTGGTTATGAGGATAGAAGTTAGCAAGAGCAGATTTGATACTGCACCTGATTGAATTTTGTGTTGTATACCTGGCTCTATCTAAGATACATTTTGATTGGGTCACTTTATTTCTGGATGTCTTTTGATAATATGAAACAAAAAATCACATCAAAATATTATGTTGTCTTATTTCCGTAATTATTTTATTCATAGTATTATAGATTCACACAGATTATCATTCATTTCTTAAGGACTATGTTGAAGTCATGTCAAAACATTAACCACATTTGAAACATTTGAGGTTTCTACCTCTAGGGTGAACAACCTTTGATTTCAGAATGGCAGCACCTGTATAACTGCTGAAGAAATGATTATTGCTTCTAAAATATGATAGAAGCAGATTCACACACACACAGGTTTCTTAACTGATTCTGGTTTCCATTGTAGTCTCTGCAGCTTCCAAAACCCCCAGCCCCACATTGAGCATAAGAACATCTCCAGAGGAATCTGGGAAATGTGCATTTCTCATGCATACCAGAAAATAACTGTGACAAGGTATGATTGTGCAGAAATGAAATGTGTTCTGTGTGAGGTGAGCATGGCCACTTGAAAAGCTAGCTGACTCATCCTAGAAGTCACAACCCAGGAGAGCTATGATACTTTGATAAGGGTTTTGGAAATGAGAAGTTAAATGCAATTCTGTATTTTCTTCATCATATGTAAAACTGAATGTTTGGGGGTTTGCAACCTATATCTTCCATTTAACCCATCAGTGTTCTTGTGCTTTAGTGTCATACCATAACTAGTAAATAACATTCTCGAGTCCATTCTGGAGCTCTGAGTGCCTGTTTTCAATGGCTTCCTGCCCACACCCCATGTTTTCCTGAAGCTGCTGCACTGTACCTCAGAATTGTGGTGTCTATTTAAATAGATCTGAGTTTCTCTGAGAGCCAAACAAACCCTTGCACTTTCTTTCTTTACGCACAGCACTGACATCCACCCAGACATTAGAAGTCCATCTCTGAGTCACTGTTGCCTCTGGGCTCCAGATCCCACAATTCTAGCCAACCCCACTCTGATAACCTATTGCTGCAGCTTCTGGGCCTTTACAGCACACTGTCCCACAGACATCACTGCCTCTGTCTCCTTTTAAGTCTTTTGGAAAGGCTTTGGCCCACCTGCCTGTTATCTCTACTAAGTAAGCTTTCTAAAGTCATTCTTTGGTCACAGTGCTTTCCTAACTTAAAACCCTGCTTTGTATATTACAACTCTTTGTGTGTTACAGCCAGATTTTTAGGATTGTGTATACATAAACCTTCATACTTCTCCATAGCTACCCTGGCATTCCTTCTTCTGCCACCACTATATGCTTGTTGAATTCAAATCTTTCTCTCATTCCTTTGTTCTGTCTCATTTCTCTTTTATTCTCTCCTACCTCTCTTAAATTTTAGGTAGCAACTCTATTTTACATTCAGCCAGAGGCAAAGCTTTTATTTCTGTGATGTTGCTAAAAATGTTAATTTAATTCATTAAAAATGTATTGTGCATCTATTATGAAATTCTAGGAGTTGGGAAGTTGGGAGAGTGGAGACAGCTGAGTAAAAGCCAGGAGGGTAGGAAAACAGAGATGACCCTGAGGACTGTGGGAATTTTTAGCAGTTCCTTTCTCTTCTAAGAACAGAACAATCAGCAGCCCTGGGGACCGGTTACACTAAACAGAGGCCACTCTGTCCTGGGACCAATTGCTATTCTGACCTCCTTTGAGTAAAGACCAAGTAAGGGGTGCAAACTGCTTGACTAATACTTAGGAATTGTTTCCCCAGCTTTTAAACACAGAACCCAATACACAGAACCAACACTTGAAATGGGATTCCTGTTATGACACTGCTTGTTTTTCATATGGTTACATAACTCTAGCTGAGTTTGACTATGAGATTTTAGGCTCTCTAAATCGGCCAGGTCATTTTGCCATGGGCAGGTGTTTAGTTACTCAATTGCCATGAGGTATATGAGAGAAAAAGGCCTTCATGATAATTAAAGCACCATATTACCTTTGTCCCTTGGTGGGAACTGAGGTGCAGCAAGCTGAGTGGGAGAAAGATCCATGCTCTGTGCGTAGATTAGCACTTTGGATTTTTACTGTCAATGGACCGTTCGTGGATCATGAACAGGGAGAAAGAGAGGAGCTAAGAAAAGCATGCTTGCAAAGAGGAGCAAAAAAGGAAGGGATGGACTTCTGTCATTCTCCCACTTGTTAAAGAGTCAAAGTAAAATGTCAACATTACAACAGAGGAAATGCTTGCCAGCTCATTTGAAAGTTACCCCATCCAGAGTCACAAAATCATTCATAATTAATTATCAATTGATTGATGAGGACATGGTAAGGGAGTTTTGAGAGAGAGAGATCAATGCAGACTGAGGAAGCACAAAGGGGCTGGAAGAATAGTGCTAAAGTGTGAGAGGGAAGACACACCCCTCGTCAAGGAGGACAGGCAAGGGTATTTCCTGCAGGTTGCAAATTCAACCCTTCTGAATGGTCTCCATGAGTGCTTGTGCTGATGGTTCCCTGAGTTCTGAATGTGTGTATAGCCCCATTGTACCTGCACAGCTGAGAGTGGGCTGAAGTCCCCGGCTTTGATCTTCTGCTTCATGTTTATCTCTGTTTTATGCTTAACACATTGAGTAATTCTTCATCCCTCTCTTCTTTTCATTCCTCTGGAAGACATGGATCAGTACCTAGGGATATTTTGGTTAATGCTTTTCAAGGTCCCTCCTTATGCATTTATATAAGCAGATCAGATACCTTCATGCAGATACATTCACGCATGCATATTTGCAACATAAATGATATCATTTGTATACATATGTGTGACCAGATTTATGATACCTTAACCTATGATTCCATGATTTTATGGTGGTACAAAGTGCGGCGAACTCCCTGACCAGCAGGAAAGAACAGCCACCAAACGAGGATTCTTCTCAAATCACGCTTTATTGGAGCCTCTTGGTTGAAGGGAGAGCAGAAAGTGAGGGGGCCCAGAGCTCTGAGCTGTAGCTGCTTATATAGGGAGTCTGCCTAGCAACCTTTGATACTTTGACACTTTAACTGCCCCTCTGGAGACCCACCCTCCGGAAAGAAAGCAGGGAAACATCCCTGTCAATTACAGACCACAAGGAAGTTCCCCTGCCGGTCAGGGGAAGTGTGGGCAGCTAGATCACAACAACTCATCCTGTTTTCTAGTGGAAGAACTGCAACCTTTATTATGGTATCAAGCGAGGCCGGGGCCAAATGCCATCTTGTAATGGCAGCCATTCAAATCGGCTCCCAGCAGTTCCCCCTTTTTGTTTTTCTCTGTAGGCCAGTGAGAAGGTCTTACTCCCGTTTAGGTCCTCACCTCATGATGCGAGGACCGATCAAAGGAGGCCTAAAACTCCTGGTACTCCTCCTGTGCAATGGATTAAACTCCTGGGAGGTGCAAAGGCAGTACTCAGAGTAAAAATGCATACCTTCCTCAGTGGAATGGAGAATTTCTCCCTGAGAGTGCAAAGGCTATGCAAGGAACAAACCTACTGGCCTTTTAGGACAGATAACCATACTTGGGGTGAATTGCCATTCTCCAAAGAGGCTAATGCTCGTAGAACCGCAACTTTATCTCTAGATGTCTGAGCTACGGGGCGACAAATTAACCATAGGCACAGCATGCATCCTCCTATGCAGCATGCAAAAAACATCCCCATCCCCACCCTATCCTTAAACAGGGAGAAGGCAGAGGAGATCCAGGACTGCAGTCCCTCCGCCAGGCTTAGATCTATGCATGTTGAATTGATGCGCGTCTGAGGTCCTCCAATGTGGCATCAAAGTCCTCAGACCAATTTCAGGAATGGGCTTAGGGTAGGCTGACAGAATCCAACATCCCTGCTCCGCTCAGCTTGGGATCATCTTCCACAGGATCAGCAGTATCAGCATCCTGAAGAGCGGTGGAGTCATGATGGACTTCAACAGTTCTGGTCAGGTGGCTAGGGACGCAATGAGGCACTTCTCTCCTTGGGGGCAGGGAAGTCCGGACCAAGGACCTTTCTCCAGTCGCCTCTGGAACTCCTCTGTGGGATGTCCGCAGCCATGACATCATCAGGTCCAGCTTTTTTTCTTTCTGTGAAAAAAGCATAAACATATCCTCGACCCCAAATATAAATAGGTCGGGTTTTTTCATAATGTATTGTAAGGGCTTTTCCACCTTGCCCTAGCAAAGGTCAGCTTG
Source organism: Alexandromys fortis (assembly GCF_014885135.2). NCBI lineage: Eukaryota > Metazoa > Chordata > Mammalia > Rodentia > Cricetidae > Alexandromys > Alexandromys fortis. Next base: position 9,071,262 of record NW_026067904.1, on the reverse strand, counting down.
GTGTTATCACGTCAGATTCGTTTGTAACAGGATCTTTTTGCAACTTTCATGAGTTGCTTTTAAGGAGCCTTGTTACGTTTTACAATTTTTATTTTACCAGTTGTTTCATAATCTTTTATTAGCCATATATGTAGTTCTTCCATTGGAAGAGCCATTTGTAAAATTTAGCATAAAATCCTTTAAGGGATTTTTTGCTATAACATTAGCAAAATACAGTTATGTGAATTGTAGCAATGATCATAGCAGCTGTTGCTCCTTCCTCAGCATTTAAATAATTTGATAAGGAATATGGAGAAGTTTTTTGTCACAACTCTATGGTGTTTTAAGGTCTTTGCCAGGAAGCAAGCTGCAATAGTAAACAACAGTCAAAAGCTCCTCTGGCCTTTTCTTGCCAGGAAGCAAGCTGCAACAATGTATCCATAGCTCCAGAGTCCGGACTGCCTGCTTGAAAGAGTCAAGAGTTTTCCCTGGCAGGAAGGCCCAGAAAGCCGGCTTTTTAAAACAACCAGTTTTTTTCCTGGTAAGGCTGAAAACAAAAACGCTTTACTCTAGTCTTTTCAAGCTTTATCCATCTCCATAAATTTCTATGTCCTGAGGCAAGTCCCTGTGTTTGCAGATTTGCAGACCCTCAGTGCTGCTTGGCTGTGGAGCTGCTTAGAGCTCCTTGGCCTTGGAGCCACAGCTGCTCACACTCCATTGCAAACTCCGGAGGCCTCGGTAATTCGAACCAAATGAATATACCTCCCTTCCTTAGCGTACCTTGTTTAGTGGCACAATTCAGTTCTCTACCAAGTTTGTCCCAGGATGACACATTAAGATTGCCAGAGACGGCAAACCAAGAAGCAATTGTGTCATTCTCAGCTAAAAACCTTTCCAAAGCGCTCCATAACAGCTTGTTAAGAGCCAGAAAAATCAGGTGTGATGTTGAAGCACCCATTCTAAAATCCTATTCTTCCCATTGAGGTTTCTCTTGAGTTTCTTTTTTTAGGTATACCCTTTATCTTTTTATCCTTTTCCTTTTTACTATCCTTTTTTATCTTTATTCTTTTCTGTCTAGACCTGCCTAAGTCCCCCCCCTTTTAAATCAGACTCTGATAGGCTGTCCTGGTGTGCTTGCAGTGCCCTCCTCCCTTCCCTGCGCAACCAAAAGCAGCACAGAAAAACGACAATGACGAGGGCCACAAAGATCAAGCAAAATACCTTAGGTGCAACCTCAGCAATCATCATACTTGGGAGACTCACCGACGTCGCCGCTCCGCATGTCGAGTTCTGAATCCTATTTGGCCCCTCACTCGGTACCAAAGCTTGTCCCAGCGTCCCGGGGTTTCTGCACCAGTTGCGGTGAACTCCCTGGCCAGCAGGAAAGAACAGCCACCAAACGAGGATTCTTCTCAAATCACGCTTTATTGGAGCCTCTTGGTTGAAGGGAGAGCAGAAAGTGAGGGGGCCCAGAGCTCTGAGCTGTAGCTGCTTATATAGGGAGTCTGCCTAGCAACCTTTGATACTTTGACACTTTAACTGCCCCTCTGGAGACCCACCCACCGGAAAGAAAGCAGGGAAACATCCCTGTCAATTACAGACCACAAGGAAGTTCCCCTGCCGGTCAGGGGAAGTGTGGGCAGCTAGATCACAACAACTCATCCTGTTTTCTAGTGGAAGAACTGCAACCTTTATTATGGTATCAAGCGAGGCCGGGGCCAAATGCCATCTTGTAATGGCAGCCATTCAAATCGGCTCCCAGCAACAAAGTTGATGTATGCCTAGTAGAAACTCTACATAGATTTTTCACCCCTTTCCTTGCTAATGATATGTGATGTAGTACCCTCTTGTGAGGTCCAGCATCTGTGAGTGACAATTTCCAGTTCACCAGCTAGGAAAGACAGACAATCCAGACTCTGAGCTAAGATCCTTGCTTTGGTTAGGCGCATTGAGTAGGCATCATGTTGATGGAGATACTTGTTGCATGTGTGTTTAACTTAGGATATTTTCAAATTTTGGAGGGACCGTCATGCATTGCAGAACATCTGCATGCAATTCTCATGGGTTTCTTATTTGTTGTGCACATATACCATTCTGGTGATACCTTCTCAGTTCCCCTAACTCTTTTGTATTATGATGCCTAGTAATAAGGAGGCCTCTGGATTTATCTAAACTGTATACTACTGAGTCACATGGATGTTTATAATTGCTTTCTTATAACAGATAATATCTAAACATCTCAGTACATACAATTTTTGACAACATATACCTTTGGAGGAAGCACAGGTCAGCAAAAGTATGATTTTGAGAGGAGCAATTGGATTGAATTATATGATGATTCAGTTTGTATTCCTCCAAAGTTTAGAATGTATACAATTTCTAACTTTCTACACCAAAGTTATCATTTTCGTTTTCAAAATCAATGTATAACAGAGATATTACACTGTTGTTCTGAGATATGTTTTCTTGAGATATACAGCAAAGCTCAGTATAATTTAGGCAATTGCTCATTTAATTCTCAAGTTTATTTTTATTGATCCAGATAATTCATTTATCCTATCTCCATTTCTTATTAATTAGAATTAAATCTGTTTGAATTCCACTGAATTTTTTTTTCCCTAACCATCAGGGACCTAAGCCAAGAAATGCAAGTGTTAAGTGAGTTAAATAATCAATTGATCGATATGTATTCACTAGGCAATTAATGCCTCTGGCCTGTGCTGGCTATTCTTGTGGATACAGGTCTGCCTTTCAAGAAGCTTATGTGATCTTTAAGAGTGATAAGACTCAAGCTGTGATCAATGGTATCACCACTTTTTACTAGACCCACAGACTAAGCCACAGAGAAAGGGAGGCTCTGTAGGCTAGACAAATTGGAAAGGGATTACTGAAGGAATGGAGGCTCTGTTTAACCTTGGAGAAGGATGTTGGGAGATGCAGGGTCACTTTAGATTTAGAAGAATGATGTCAGACAAGGGCTAAGTGGCTTGCCAAAGGGTACTACAGGCTCAATCATCTAGAAGCAGAGATTATGGACACATGAGGCACCTGTGTCTACTTAAGTTGCTGTTAGGACTGCCCAGACTGATCCCATTATGGGGTCCTCATCTTTGCCATTCTTGTCTTTCACTGCCTTTGGGAAGCTGTGTCAAGGAGTTCAGCTCTCAGGCTCCAGATTCACTAGGGCAAATAAGGAAGGACAAGACATGGTTTCTCCCTTCTAACTCCACCAGATCCCCCAGGAAGTTACTGGATCTAGACCTGCCTGATTGCAGCCCCCATAGCCTCATCATTTTGTCCAGAGGTGCCATTGCTGCAATTACAATCTAAACTCAGAGTCAATTACTCACTGTGTGAATCACCCCCAAAAGATTGCTTTTTCCCTTTCCGTTAGTATCACACATAATTGCACTCTGTGTGATTCCTAAACTCTTATTCCTGACTTCAGTGTTCACGAGGATCTGAGCTGATTATAAAGTCCCTTCATCTCCTGTCACTGACCTTATTGACACATTCCATAACATTTTTTCTTCTTGATTCATCAATAGTTCACTTATCCCCTACCATCAATTATTTAGCTCTTTGTGAGCAAAGAATCACTATGTTTTCCCCGATGATTTTTCCTCATGTTCAACCCTCCTTCCCTCTTCTTTGTCTCTCTATTAAGGGGAATGTTAGTACTCCCACACCCTAGCATTGTATGGATGCTTGATTTTGCTGGCACTGCTTTTTGTTTTATAGTTCCTATCCCTTGAGCATTCTACTTCTTGGCCCTCAGGGATACCATGAGCTGATCCAGGGCATAGCCTCTCTTGGGCTTTCTGTTTGATGCAACTTAAAGTTAAATCCTCCCACTCCACTGTTCAGTGTCACTGTTCTATATATTATTTGCTTTTGGGACTTATTAAATGGGATCAATCAATCCATCATCAATAATTTTCCAGCTGCTAACCACTGCAGCATGAACTGACAAAGAATCATTCTGAGCCCTCAAAGGCAGCAAGGGATAGACTCATGGACAAGAACGTGGGGGTAGCATAGATGATCATGCTGGGAATTCGTTTGATTAAGGGAAAGATAGTGTCAACTTCCATGTGTTATCCAAAAAATAGCAATGACCTTATTTTATACTGAAGTCAGAACCAATGTCCTATAGGCTCAGTCTATTAAAAAGATTCATATGTGAGGAAGTTGATGTATATTTCAAGAAAGTTGGTATATTTCACTTAAACATACTCACAAGAAAAGGAGTATGGTGGGGTGAGGCATTGGAAAACACAAAAGAAGATAATGTATAAACAGTTCAAACAGATTGTGATACTTTAGCTTTGGGGCTTGGGGAGTAACTAAGGAACTAAGCTAAGGTCTAGTCATTGAGACTGAGTAAGCATATAAGGAACTTACAGAAATAACTATATGGGGTATATGGTTATTCAGGGCAAATTACTTCATATTCCTGAGTCAATGGTAGACATGAGCCTACATATAGGATGGCAGTCATGTTTGGTTCTGTGGCAGTAGCCACTTCATCTTCACTTTAGTGTCTAGATTTGTCAAGGCTGATATGCTCATGTGGCTGCCTGTGAAGGGCTCTGCAAGGCACAAAGCTTGAACTTGAGCTTGGTTCAAAATGAGCAGTCAAGAAGACAAAGAGTTAAACACACCTCTCTCTGAAATAATTGTTTTCCAGTGTATAAACACATGGTGTGTGTGTGTGTGTGTGTGTGTGTGTGTGTGTGTATTCCCTTCATAGATATATATTTTATGATCTTTTAAGGGGAAATAAAACAGAAGTGATGAAGTTAGAGACTGGATTGTGAAAAATGAGGAAATGTCTAATGGTGCAACAAAGATGGCAGGAATTAATTTTTTATGAATTCAGGCTAAGAATGATTGGAATTTTAACGGGTGGGTAAGAGGTAATTTAAAGATTTTCCTAGAAAGGAAATGATCATGTTCACATTCAGAAAACAGTGTGCTGTTAGGAAGGGATGTTGCGAGATGAGAGGTGTGTGGAAGAGTAGACAGTTCATGCTTCCAAAGGAAAGGTAGACTATACAAGTATCATAATTCTGGAGACTGCAGTTGAGTTAGTGAGAAATCCCGTGTGGTTTGCACAATGGAAGCATTGACAAAACTTCCAGAACCATGGGAAATAACTGGGTAAATTCTGCCAGGTCCCCCATGACAGAAATAACTGGGTAAATTCTGCCAGGTCCCCCATGACAGAAATATCATTTTGTACATGCTGTCAAGTGCAATGCATGGTTGACATAAATATATCTTAAGATTATTGGATTGGTAGTCCTACCAAAGGAGAATTTCATCCTGAGAAGAGGAAAGAGATGAGAACAAATCAAGTATAGAGTCTATAATATCTATCTATCTATCTATCTATCTATCTATCTATCTATCTATCTATCTAATCTATCTATCTATCTATCCATCTATCTATCTTTATACATATCGAATATATGCATAAAGATATCTACATAGATAATATATATTTATATATCTTTATACATATGGAATGAAAAAAATCAATGGATGAAATTCATGAAAATGGTGATGATGATAATTCATGGAATACTTTACTAAAGGTCCCAGTCAACACTGTTGAGTTCTCAGAGTTAGACATTATATAACAAACTTTACACACTAATAAGGTTAATTATATTTTTATGTTTTGACTCATAACAGTATAAGTTAAATATTATTGTTTCATTTACTTATGTAAGTCAATAGGAGCTTGGAGAAGGTAAGTAATTTGCCAAGAGATGCACAGACAGTGAGTGGCTGAGCTGGATTTGGCATCACATTTGAGAGGAATTATTAAGCTCTTACCAGAATCAGGGACTCTCATATGCAGTATGATAAGGATTGACCCATGTAGACTTATCAAAGTATATAAATGAATTTCCAGAAGTAAATGATCATTGGATTCTATTATCTCCCAGACTCCTTCTTCAACATTTACTTTCCGTGTAGACGCCTGCTGCTTATTTTGTCTACATAAGCCATATCACTGCCTCATCTTAGATTTTTCATTTTGATTTCTTTGAAGTGATGATGAGTGTTATGAATGATGGCTCTTAGGAGTTTTATGACTTTTCTTCCCCTTATAAATAATACCTCACTTTAATTTAACATGGTTTGTTGTTTTGTTCTTTCCAAATTGCTTGCATCAAAACTTCTATTTGGATCTCATGAAATAAGTGATGATAACTCCTTGCACACATATTTTTGGTTGATATATTATTTAATTAAAATGTGTCATTATAATAATAAGTCCAAATAGCAAAAACACTTTTGTTTATAATCAGGGTGAGTTACTAAGTCTGGAATGTGTGACTTGACAAAGAAGTATGTTTAGTAACCCAAGAATTCGCTTCTAGTCAGATGCATGCAGTGTAAACTGGGCTTGAGAGAATACCAACAAATCCTGAGTGTGAGGAAGATTGCGACTCCTTGTACTGCCTCCTCCATAGAATGTAAAGAGTACAAGTTCATGAAGACGAAGTCTCAAAAGATCATTAAGAGGGTTCTACTGACTGAAAGACTAACGGTACGAGTTGCTTAAACATTTGTATTTATATAATATAATCTTTGCGGAAGTGTAAGTATAGGCATTTTTGCAAATAGTTTATGACTTTTTCTGAAGGCAAATGAAGCAAGAGTAGTGAAGTTAGAGACCAGATTGCAGGGAATTCAGGAGTGTCTAAATGGCTCAGCAGAGACAGCAGGTGCAAGCTATTCTTTTAAGGAATTAGGCGCCCAGGTAGAGAAGAATGGAGAGCTTAATGAAGGAGCAAGGGGAGATAAATAAGACTATACTACAGAGGCAATGAGACCGTGTTAATAATCTGAAAGAATCATGCTGAGGGAGAGAGCTGTCAGGAGATAAAGGGGAAATAGGATGCAGAGAGGGTGAAGGAGATGTACTATAAAAACAAAGGTAAATCCTACTAATAGCAAGCCCCTGGGGGAGCAAATTCTCTGGGACAAAGACTAGGCGTGTTTGTCAACTCTCTATGCCTTTGACAAAATACTCAGGTAAACAGCTCAGAGATGGAAAGGTTTAATATGGCTCATGGTTTCTGAGGGGTCAGTCAATATTCACCTGGCTCTGTGGACTTTGAGGAAGCAGAACATCAGGGCAGGGATCATGGACTGAGTGATCATCTTTTGTGAGTGGGAAGCACAGAGCTAGAGATTCAGGAACTGGGATGTTGACGGGCCCTTCCAAGGCAACAGCTGGAATGACCTGACTTCTCACAGCACAAGAACAATGCAACAGAACAGGGGCACGTGACTAGTCTGTCAGTCCATGGACTCTGAGGTAGATTTAAGGTCAAAGACTTAACATGAGGTTATGTAAAATATATGAAGACGTTAGCAAGTAACAACTGGGATGCTGTGAGAGACCTGAAGGATGCGACATTCTTCCAAGGTTTGGTGCCACTGCCACTGCCAGGAGTACTCACTGCTGTTAAGGAGACATGTAGGCAAAAGATCCAGGGATCTCATGTGTCATAATCCAGATCCCAGATAATTCTCCACAGGTATGTTTGTGATCTAGAAAATAAGGTGAAATACACAGTAAGGTTATAAAATACAGACTATATTTAAACTCAATTAAACATGTAGTGTGTGTATATATGTTTGTATGTGTTGTAATGTGAGAGCCAGAGGTTGAAGTAGTGTTCTTTCATAACTGTTTACTATTTTAAATTTTTTATTGTTGCTATTATTATTAACATTGTCATTGATTGTGGTGGTAGTGGTGTGTGTGTGTGTGTGTGTGTGTATGTGTGTGTGTGCGCATGGGGGGAAACGTGAGAGCAGCAGAGCATAGCATAAGCAGATGCAAGGACAAAACAGCACATGTGTAGAGGTCAGTTGAAGTTTTTGAAGAGTCTATCTCTCTTGTGTACTCTGGAGATTGAACTCAGGTAGTCATGCTTGCTTGGCAAGCGCTTTTATTCACTGAGCCATCTTTCTGTCCTTTTGCCATAGTCTTAGAAGCTCTCAATGAACTTGCAGCTCAGTATTTCAGCTCAGTTGTCTGCCTAGCAAGTCCCCTGGGATCTACCTCCCTAACATACCCCCATGCTGGTGGTACAGATGTGTCCTTCCAAGATTTAAAAAAAAAAATTTTAATCTAAGCTTAGTTCTCTTGCTTGTACAGCAATTACTTTACATTCTGAGCTATTGCCTCAACTCCAAATTAAACATCTTTAATTTTCATAGAGTGGAAAGAAAGAGGAAAACAATAAATAAGGTTTGTCTTGTTTCTGAAAGGCTGAAAAAAAAGATAAATTTGAGCTATTCTCAGAAAAGGTGAATTGACTGTTCTTAACCTAGGCAGTCTTGAAGTTGGTCCTGAGGAGAGAGGGCTTTAGATGATTTCCTGAGGCATCTAAATCTTCTGTACTTTTTTTTTGGTTGTCTTTTTCTTTTCAACATAGACTGCAAAGCTTTTTTGTCTAGGAAAGGGTGAAAGGATGTCTGGCTGAATTGGAATTGACAAAACTAGGCAACTCAGACAGAGCAGCCTCGGGAGCAGCCGCTAACCACAAAAGAGATATTGAAGACGATGCAATCGATAGAGTGCTCCGGAGACAGGAGGAAGATGATGAAACCCATCAAACTTGATCACTGGGAAGAAGTGGTCACCGTCAGCTTCCTAAAGAAGGGTCACTTAATGTCAGCCTCCACTCAGGACTTTCCACACCCCTGCAAGTTATGTTTGTGGGATCATAAAGTTTCAGTATCAGGAGGGAACACTGCAGGCTGCCCAGCTTACACTTCCTTGGAGTACTGGGTATCTTTTGGTTGTGTCCTAGGTGTGTACATTCCCTAAACTTTTGGGTTTTAGAACTTCCATTTCAGGTTTCTAGAGTCTTCATCAGTCATTACCTATCTCTCTGAAGGCGCATTTAATTATTCATTTTGGTTCACTGCAATTTATTCCCATCTATAGTCAGTTTTAAGAAATGTGACCACAGGATCTTCACAGCTTCTCCTCTCAATAGGTAGTTTCTGTTTCCACATATTAGGTCCTGATGTGTCCTGGAAGAGCAGGTAGAGTGACAGATATGGAAGACACACAGTCCTCTAAGCTGTGTCTGAGCTCCAATGTTGCCAACCACCAGGCTGACAAGAAGAGAGAGAGGTTCACCTGAAGTTAGCCCCAAATGCTGACACACCACAGTTAGCAAACATGGCTGCTGAAAACAACTTCTAATATAATAATTTTGAGGAATCATTCATATGCAAGCCATGTTAATTATCCTTTGACTTACAGATAAGGACAGGAAAGCTCATAGCAGAAAGGACTGTGAAATCTCTTCTCTTGAGTTTCTCAGAGCTGCAAGAATCACACCAAAGGAATTTGAAAGAGGTATCTAAAAATTGTCCTAGTAAACAATTGAAGGTGAGCGGAAAGGTGTCTCCATTAGCTAGCTGCCTACTGTGCATGAGTATTCAGAATCCACATAAAAAAGATAGACATGGTACATTCACTTGTATTTCCAGCATTTGGTAGACAGACAGACAGACAGACAGACAGAGAGCCCTAGAGCTCTTTGGACAGGCAGTCTTGCCCGATGGATGATCTGGCTCTTAGGTAGCACAATTTTTCACTCATCTTTGACTATCAACACAGAGGTTGATGTCAGGAACATAAAACGTTCCAAAAAAACATAACTGATGATTAGATTTCAGTGAAATGTATAAGCAGAAGAGGTCTTATCAATAGGTTGAAAGCATATTACAGGGACCCTTGAAATCTGCAAAAAACCGGAGATTGAAACTGGTAGATATTGGAGAGCCAGATGAAACACAAATCTATAAAATACAACCATCAAAACCACGAGGAGGGGAAATGATACTGTGAATATTCTTCCAGCGGAAGAAGTCATTTCTGAATAGGTGACAAAGGGGAGATAGAATGTAAGGACATCTTGATGGGGACCATGCTGGACTGAGGGAGGGCAGAGCAGTTCATCACAGAGAAGAACAATATAAGCAAAGACAAGATCTTAGGAGAGCTGTGGTCATCATGGGAGTCAGATGAGGACAAAGCTCAGGACTGCAATGAAGGTGAAGAAGAACGCACATTGCTGTTATGTGGTGGGTAGGTTGGAGGGGTTCCTCAGAAGTGACTGGTTTGATCTGAGATGGGAAAGTATGCACAATGATTTCAGCAAGTTCATAGCAGAGTGACTGCTGGCGTTGAAAACTGTGGAACTTTTCGATCAGGAAGGCAAAGCAACTGGAATTAGACAACACTAATTCGTTGGCTTTGTGGCAAGTTTGATAACAAATAGTGGCGGTTTTAGAGACACTGATTTGTGTTTTTTAAGGTGCTTTCAGTAACTCCTTTAAATTTCACATGCATTTCGTCACCCCTTTAAGTACTTTTCAGTGGATGGCACTCAGGCTCATACATGTTTGCACATATACCTAGCATATATACCTTTTAAATATTTTCAAAACCCAGCAAGTTATTAAAGACTCTGAAGCCTTCTGTTTTGTATAATACACATACTCTCTACATATGCACATATATACATGCATACACACATGCCCACATATATGTATGAATATGCAGAGGTGAGAAGAGGATATCATATTCCTAGGATTTGACTTAAAAATGGTTTGAGCCACCATATGAATGCATGAAGCTGAACCCAATTCTTTAAAGCAGAAGCCAGTGTTCTTAGCCACTGACCTTCCTCTATAGTATTGGAATATTATCAATATAGCATAGTTTGACGTTCCCTTCCATGGTAGCTTTGAGAATCTTACATCTAAGTGATGTTCTCACTAAGTAAATACCATTGTGTGTCTTCTCTTCCCATTAGAGAATATTGTGTAATTAAACTTAGCAATTGGGCAACTGACCTCCACCCCTCAGGATTGACTAATAAAAAGACCCCAAGTGAAAATTGGCGTTTTGTCAGAATTTTCCTGTGAGTTGAATGGGGCTTATAGCTTCTGACTTGTCTCCTAAGACCATCAAAAGGAATATGGTGAACTGGTTTATACACTGGTGTTTTTGTCTGAATGGTGTCAGGACTATGACAACATTGCAATCATATAATTTTTTGGTACCTTTGACTTTGTACACATATGACCTGCAATAGAATGGCTGAACAATTTCCTCTAGTCTTAAGGGATGTGATGATGAAGAACATGCTTTAAAGAATATGAAAACACAGTATAGTCATCATATGTCCTCAAAGTATCTGTTCATAAACTGTTGATCTGCTGCTTTAGCCTATTGATTATTTTAAGCTAATGCCAATGAGAAGCAGAAGATATGACAGGAAGTTATCTTAGTCCCTTTCTTCTTTAAGGCAGGCCATATGTTTCCCTTTGCAAAGATGCCCTTTTCCCACATGAGCAATAGGAACACAATTCTCATTGCTGAGGATAAATCAAGTCTTTATAATAAGCTGAGATAAATAGTCTTTTTCCACAGTATATCCACCTTTCACTACTTTCCAGCTTCTCAGCCCATGGGGCTACTTGCCTCTGCAGGTTTTCATTTCTTTGCTGTGATCCCCCAAGCAGGTCATAATTTTATTATTGGGAAAGAGGGACTTCCTCTTCATCAGTTTAGTTGATTTGCGCAGACTCCAGAAGGACAGGTTGAGAGCTTTTGTCTTTGAACATGTACAAAGGTCTTTAAATGAGAACTCAGGTAACAAGGTGCTGGTGTGCACTCAGGAGTTGAATTATTGTCTGGGATAAGTCCAGTCCCTTCTTTTGCTTCTACTTCATGGTCTTTGGAAGATAGATTTTAGGCTAGGGTGAGATTATTCTGTAGTTTATTCTCATAATCCTTTCCCTGTACACATGCATCACTCTCTGCTTGTAATAAAGAAGGGACACACAAAGGAGGGATGACAGTTTGAAATCTTACTCCACTCCTTAAAACAGGAGTTCAGATATGGCATGAGAGAAGGGCAGAAGAAAACTGGAAAATTATATAAACAAGGCAAAGATGTGTTACATTTACTTATGCTGGGGAGGGTTACTTTAACCATGTGAAGGTGTGTTACATTTGTTTCTGCAGCCTTTGCTAAGCCATGTAAAGTTATGTTGCATTTGTTTCACCTTACCTGCCTAGGGTACCTGATTAGTTTAATAAAAGGTGAAGGGATAATAGTTAGGCAGCAGATGGATAGGCAGGGTTGGCAGGCAGAGAGAAAAAATATGAGGAAAAATCTAGGATCTAGAGGAAAGAAGAGAAGAAGAGAGGAGAGAATGAGGGAGATGCCCAGGGCTGGTCAGGCAGCCCCAGTCAGTATATACAGAGTAGAACATAAGAAAGGTAAAAAGGCCTGAGCAAAACGTACATAAAGAGAAACAGGTTAATTTATGTTAAAAAGAGCTGTCTGGATTCAAGCATTAGCTAGGCTAAACAGTCATAACTAATAATAAGTCTTGCTGTCATGATTTAGGAGCTGGTTGATGGCCCAAAAAGAAAAATCCAGGAACAGGAGAACTTTACCGTTAGTTTCTTGATAAGCTGTTTATGGGAGATCAGTAAATTGCTAGCTAGACTCATTGAATCATGTGTCCACTCTGTTTTTAGCATCTACTTTACTATCTGTTACTGTCTTTAAATTCCCTCCTGACTTCTCCAGAAATTGAGGGCTATTGTGCCTTACTGCCATGACACCCAAGACACAGGTGAAGCACCTCAAATGTAAAGAACCTACATTTTCTTTCAGGTTTTTAAGTTAGAGAGGAAGAGGAAAACGGAAACGTTGTATTGCATGCAGAGTAGATCTGTGGATAACTGCATCACAGGGAGAGTCTGGTTAGAACTGTGTCTAACTTCGTGAGAGATAAATCTATTCTTTGTAATGCCTTTACTTGGACTGAGATATCCTTTGTGGAGACAGCTGGCCAACTCCTGGAATCCCAATATGTCAAAAGGAAGCTCGTTCCCTTCAGCAAATAAAATATTAAGAGGACTTAAAGAAGCCAGTGGGCAGCATTGTTTGTAATAGCCAGAACCTGGAAACAACCTAGATGCCCTTCAATTGAAGAATGGATGAAGAAAGTATGGAATATATACATATTAGAGTACTACTCAGCAGTAAAAAACAAGGACTTCTTGAAGTTTGCAGGCAAATGGATGGAAATAGAAAACACCATCCTGAGTGAGGTAAGCCAGACCCAAAAAGAGGAACATGGGATGTTCTCACTCATATTTGGTTTCTAGCCATAAATAAAGGACATTGAACCTATAATTCGGGTTCTTAGAGAAGCTAAATAAGAAGGAGAACCCAAAGAAAATCATATAGGCATCCTCCTGAATATTAAACTTCATCAGGCGATGAAAGGAGACAGAGACAGAGACCCACATTGGAGCACCGGACTGAAATCTCAAGGTCCAAATCAGGAGCAGAAGGAGAGAGAGCACAAGCAAGGAACTCAGGACCGCGAGGGGTGCACCCATACACTGAGACAATGGGGATGTTCTATCAGGAACTCACCAAGGCCAGCTGGCCTGGGTCTGAAAAAGCCTGGGTCAAAACTGGTCTCGCTGAACATAGCGGACAAGGAGGACTACTGAGACCTCAAGAACAATGGCAACGGGTTTTTGATTCTACTGGACCTATTGGTTTCGTGGGAGCCTAGGCAGTTTCGTGGATGCTCACCTTACTAGACCTGGATGGAGGTAGGTGGTCCTTGGACTTCCCACAGGGCAGAGAACCCTGATTGCTTTTTGGGCTGACGAGGGAGGGGGACTTAATAGAGGGAGGGGGAGGGAAAGGGGAGGCGGCGGTGGGGAAGAGACAGAAATCTTTAATAAATAAATAAATTTAAAAAAAAGAAGCCAGTGGGAAGTGGCCTGAAGACAGCAATGAAAAATTAATTTTAATGCATGGGAGACTAAGTAATTCACTTATTCACAACTTCCATCAATTTTAATATTTTAGTGCTTAATGTGAACGGGGTGCCTCTCCAATAACATTTTTAAAAGTTGTTTCTTCCTTTTTGGCTTATGTACACTTCCATTCCATTTTATTTTTCCTATTGGCCATTTCTCTCAGTACCTTGCTCGTGCAGTTATGTGGATCTCAGGTTACCTAAAGCAAGAATCTATACTCTTATAGCCTGATCAACTTTAAAAGTTACAAGATTATTAAGTAAGAAATGAAGGCAGTGGAGGAGACCCTGAGTCAGCTTTGCAACAAGCTGGATTTTGGAGTGGTCACTGAACCTCAAGAGCATCTCCAGTCCTGCAGACAAACCATTGTGTGGAGAGGGAAATAGAGTCATTTAGTCATCAGTTTTTCAGATATCAGCCTGAGTGGGGAAGCTGTCTGCCTTTTTCCACAATTTAGACACTTATCTTACAAATTCACCAAGCTTGGTGATTTCTGAACAATGCCAGCTGTTAGGAAACCATTTCCCTGGCATTTTCCCCATAATTTGATTTGAAAGGAAAAGATTAAACCCAGTCCAACCCAGAACTGCCAGTCCAATGCCTTCAATGAGTTTGACAAGAAAAAGGTAGATAAATAGATGGATAGATGGAAGAGAGGAAAGAGAGAGGAGGAAGGGAGAGAGAACAGATGAAAGGAGAGGGGGAACAGTTGAATAAAGAGAGGAAAGAAAGAGGAGGAAGGGAGAGAGAATGGGTGGAAGGAAAGAGGAAAGAGAGAGGTGTTCTTGGACTCTCTCAGATGACCTCACTTGCATTACCTGAGCAGAACAGAGAGACAACAAGACATATTTGTGGTGCAAAGGATCCACCACAATGATGCCTCCTTCCAAAGGAGGTATTAAAGTTAGGGTTAACCTCAATCTTCCTCTATGATCAAAAAGTGTATTGGATAATGTTAGGAATAAAACACAGGGCCTGGGGAGATGTTTCACTCTTCCTATGCAAGTGTGAGGACCTAAATTCAGATCCAAAGAATGTATGCAAAGGCTTGAGGCTGTTGTAAAAGTCTGTAGTTCCAGTAGGATGGGAGGTGTAGATAGGAATTGTGGGACAACTAGCCAGCTACACACAGCAGGGAATGAGAGACCCTCTCAACTCAAATTGGAAGGTGAGTACTGACACCTAGGCTGGTGTTCTGACCTCCACATACATGACCTAGCAAGTGTATACCTGTGCTCACTACCATAAGCATAAACACATTCAGATACAAACACAGGCATAAATTTACATACAAATATATGAAATATTTACAAGAAGAAATTTAGGCTGTTCCTGTTGATAATCAGTAACTGTTTATTTTCCATCTATATTGATTGACTGCTATATAGTTTAGGATGGCCTGGACTCTCAATCCTCCTGTATCAGCCTCTAGATTGTTAGAGTTTGTTGCCCTACACTACAATATGAGTTTATGTTAGCACTTTAAAATAGTTATAATAACTGAGGTCTCCTAAGTGTATGAAGCCTCTTTCAATGTTATAATAAATTTTCACATTTACTTGTATAAATATCAGAGAATTTGAATTGTATTAAATTCTAATTTCACCCAGTGCATCACAAGACTTATTTGGTTTTATTTGCTGGTTTGTTCAAATTATTGATTGCTAAAGACTTTAACTTGTCCAAAAGGAAATAGCTAATAAATGGTCCACTGGGTCATTACTTACATTTAAATCCTGGAACACTGGTCACCACACAGTGTATATCCTTACAAAAGATATGCAGAGTCATGTTACAAAAGGGAGTGCTACAGTTTGGATTTGTGACTCTCTTAATGGAGTTTTTAACAGGAAACTTGCATTCTAGAAGTCCAAACAGGCTAGTCTAGGTTATTCATCTTAGAAAAAAAAAAGAAAAAGAAAAAGACAACTACTGACAAAAAAAAATACTCAGTGAAGAGATTTATTAGATGTGGATTTATCAAAAAGCAATATAAACCAAAGGATCGAACTATGTCTTTGGAGCTCTGTCATGAGGGGGAATAGGGAAGACTAGGTGCAGAGGTAAGGAGAGTGGTCAATGCGGCCTGCTTGAATTCTGTCTCAGCTGCTCTCACAAGCTGGTCTGAAGAAGTTCTATTAGTGTCATTACTGGAAGGCATCCGTTTGGTTACTACACTGAGATCTCTTCTAATCCTAGCTATGGCATCACCATCATGAATGATTCCCATTATTTGGCCTATGACACTTGTACACTGAGGTTCTGTTATGTTTGTAACCCAAGTTGCTTCAAGAGAAAAGATTAGAGACAAGTTATCTTTCTACCTTCAACCATAGCATAAGAGGCAGACAAGAGACAAAGACAGAGATAAAAGACTTTGATTTTGCTTCCCACTACCTTTTGGACCCAAGTGAGAAAACAGTGGTTTCAGCAAAGATAACTCTCAACACTTACTCTTGCTTACTCTTTCAGAATACAAACACTGATAGCTGCCTGAGCAGAGCCTCATAACACCTTTCCTTGGGTTTTCATGGAATACTCATGGAAGAAGAAATTTGCCTCTGTGAAGTCAACTTAACTTTGGAACAATTACCAAATGTTTCTTATTTACTTTAATAAATAAGTCAGTGCAATATCAAGAATCATATTTGTAAAAGGAGACTGTGCGTTTTTCAGCTGCCCAGTCCCCAATAATCACATAGAAACATATTACTTATAACATTGTTTGACCAATAACTTAGCCACATTCCTAGCTAGGCTCTTATATCTTAAATTAACCCATTTCTATTCATCTGTGTATCACACGAGACTGTAGCTTACCTGGTAAGATTCTGGTGCCCTTCTCTGTTGGTAACTGACTCTGCCTTCTTTTTTCCCAACATTCAGTTTAGTTTTCCCCACCTAGTTTAATTCTGCCCTGCCATAGGCCAAAGTAGCTTCTTTATTAACCAATGGCCATAAAGCATATTCATAGCATACAGAGGGGACTCCCACATCACATATTAACTATTCAGAATGAATTTTTTTTATTCAGAAAAAAAGCACAATCCCTCTCTTTAGCCAAGTTACTTTCCCAGATATTAACTTTGACAGTTAATTTTTTTTCTCTCTCTCTGTATAGACACACACACACGTACACACAATATAATGAATGCGTTAGAGATTTTACACTCCTCTCAGGTTCAACACTTTTTTACATTTCATGTCTTTTGTGTTTTGACAATTAAGCCTTATAATCCCTTCTTTCCTTCATTCACTGCTGTGCCTAGGATATATATAAGACAATACTGTCCTTAATAAAAATTTAATAATTTATTATTTTGCAGTTAATTATCATGTGTTTTTGATTTTACATTCTTTATTATGAGAGTTCTGTCACTTTCTGTTCTTTCAAACTCAGGTGCTATCTTGTGCTAACACCATGGAATTTATACGTTATCAACAACTTGGATGGTAAGGAATGAGGTTCTGTTCCTACTAGTTCATTTGCATTTGAAATTACTCTGTCTAAATATTCAACTTCAAGCTGTGTCAATGACAGACCCAGGATTTGAGGGGAGAGGCAGGAGGATGTAGAGGTGGAACCCATTTTGAGCATTCTTCATAAGAAGATACTGCCTAAAAATGAAAAGCAAAGTACCATGGATTTCCATTTTCTTATACCAAAATGCCCCCCAATGATAAGAAGAAATAAGTCCACAGGAATAGCACATTTGAAAGCCTGTGTTCTTGACCTTGTGGATGAATAGTGACAGTAAGAAAGGGAAGGTCCACAGGAACATCTCTCTCAGAGATGATTAGAAAGAAGAAAACGATACAAGGGGATTTCCGTGGTGGTGCATGTGTCTGATTCTGTAGGAACTTAGTCAGCAACATGTAAGAATTCAAATTTTCTTCCTGGAGCCCCAGAGATCTAATTGTAGGCTACTTAAATCAATATAATACTGTATAAATGCTTTATAGGAAATATGCTTATACACAATATCACTCTTACACATAAACAATAGCAATGATAAGATGTATGTATCACATAACTAATCTTTTAGATTTAGTAAATTAAATTGTTCTTTTTAAGGATACAAAATGACTTACAGATAATCTTACAAACTTCAACAGTATGGTAGGAATGAAGGAAGAATAAATACCAAAAGATATTTTAATGCCTCAAATGGTTAAGCATTTCTCAATGTGTATCTATTAAAATATTTCTTAGTGTAAGTTAAAAACCTCTAATGCCTGGGCATGCTTCCATTTGTACTAGTTAGTTGGTGAATTTGGATAAGATTTTATATATGCTATATTTTCAGGTACACAAAAGATTGTCTTTGCTCAGTGGTAACTAGCAATCTAGGTAAAAAAATACACTAGAAATAATTAAAATAATTCTTGGAAACATATTTACCACTGTTGTATAGCACTCATGTCTATATCTTTCATGTTTACTTTGGTTAGTTAAACTACTACCACTTGACCCTTCTTGCCCTCCTTGTGGAAAGTCTAATCACTGCTCATACAAAAGATTCCTTCAGAAGAACGCGAAGCTGGGGTGCCGCCCTCATGTTCCCTGATCTAGGATGTCTTCCTCAATTTCTCGTGGCAGTAAGAACCTTCTACTGTATTATTTCTTCTTCTGACAAAAGTAATATCCTGTCCATGCCTTCCCCTTCTAGGATCCTACAAGCATCCTCCTCATCCTGTGTCCTCAATAGCTTGTCCTTGTATTTCAGCCTTTGTCATTTCCATCGCTCGCAGAGGCTATATCTGTTCTTACCCCCTGGGGTTGAATCTCACTTAACTTTGACACATGCCTTCATTATCTCCTTGAGAGGCGCTCCTGGGAACTGGAAGAGACTGTAGAAGTAGCTCATAGTTTCCCACTTGTGCGATGTAAATTTTATAGAAGGGGAAGTTGTTATATCCCGAAAGAGCACAGCTATGAGGGTTATTACATTCACTGACCGGAAGGAAATCAATGTAGCACCAGGCCTGAAAGTAGTCCAGTTAACCCTCAGTTGTTGGAAAGGGAGCATCCTAGATTCCTAAAACCCAGAGATTAATAGTGAGAAATATTTCTATTATATGCAAATTAGAATTTAAATAGAAGGGGACCCATTCCAAGATCAAAAAGCCATAGGCCTTAACGAGAAAGATCTGACTTCTAGGATAAGTCACACAAGGGCACTACAATGTTGAGTGTAGCACAGAGAAGCTCTCATGGAGTCTCAAAAGGTGTCTTATTAGGGTTTCTATTGCTGTGAAGAGACACCATGACCATCACAGCAATTCTTAAGGAAAACATTTAGCTAGGGTGGTTTATCATTCAGAGGTTTAGTCCACTATTGTCATGGATGGTGTATAGGCAGACATGGTACTCCAGAAAGAGCTGAGAGTCCTACATCTTGATCCTTAGGAACAGGAAGAAAACCAAGAAACAATTCCTCCAATAATACCACACCTATTCCAACAAGGCTACACCTCCTAGTAGTGCCATGCCCTATGAGCCTATGGGAGTCAGTACATTCAAACAACCAGAAAAAGTCACAAGTCTGCATCTAAATAGCTAGCATGAGACTTCTGACTTGAGAGACTTTTGGATATGAGTCCTCATAAGCAGATCAATCTTCTATTGCAGGGAAACCTCACATCTTAATAAATTAGATAACTTGAAAGATTGTTATGGATGCTTTGGCTTTCTAAGAGAAGATTCTAAGCATAATTGAAATTTAATTCAATTTTGTATTCTAACATACATTATTTAAATTTTTATATTTATCAATATTATTGAGAAATTTTAAAGTACCATTGACTCTCTGTGTCATAAATGATTGCAAAATCTAGTAATGTGAGGCTTCTGATAACAGTTTTCTGTTGTTTTTTGGTTGTTGTGTGTAATTAATTAATGATATTATGTACATTTATATATGCATATATATGGTTTATGTGTATGTATGAGTATGCATACATTTTACTATCCACCTCAATTTATAAAATAGATATCTACCCAATACCAAGTAATCTTCTATCATCCATGCTTCAGTGTCATAATTTTTAGTAACATAATTTTTCATCCAATTAAATTTATTGCCAACTCAGTGGCTATGGGAGGAGCAGAGCACACAATCTCATGGTATAGAAGGGGAAATCCATGGAGAAACTGCTCCCACCATGCTTTCCTGTCAACAGGCAAGCGTGAGTGCATTTCCTCCTCCCTGCCTTTGGGACGTTGAAGCTGGAGAGAGGCACTGCCTTTTCCAATCTGACAATGATACCGATGACAAAGGTACCCATCACACCAAGCAATCTCATGCCATTTCATTGTGGCAGAGCATTTCTGGACAATTTTATGCAACAATTCCTTGAGCGCAGACTGACCTTGAGACATAGGTGAACAACATTGTTCGAGTGTTTCAAGTTCCCATTTGACACTGGGCATTAAGAACTAGAGACCTCCAAAGATATAAATCGCTGCGAAGAACATTGTTTGTTGTTTTGCCTGTACATACAGTGAGATGGGAGTTGAATGCATGCAGTCCACAGTGGAGCAAGAACACACACACACACACAAAGAGACAGAGAGAAAGAGACAGAGAGACAGAGAGACTATGAGTAGAAAGAGCAATGCTAAGAGTAAATCCTGGATGCTGAAAAGGAGGGTTAAGAGCCAAGTGGAAAAGTACCAGTAATCTATGTCAGGAAATACAAGATTAAATCAGGAAGCAGGAGGAAGTATAAGACCCAAAGAGTCGGAAGGAAACTCTCTGTCTCAGAATTCCATTAGAGCCCAACCACAGGGCAGCAGTTTTGCAGATGTGTCCAATCTCCACTCATTCATAGAGCATGCCTGAAGCTAGGCACAAAGAGTTCAATGTGGAATTTCTCAAGTCCCAGGAGAGACTTCTGAAAAACCTGTTTAGAAATATAAATGACTATGCCCAAACCCTGATATGCTGGTTAAGAGCAAGAATTAGCAAATACTTTGCAGTGTGGGACAAAAGAAATTAAATTTGTCATTGTGGGCCATGTGATGTCTGTGACAGTTTCTTATTACTGTTTTACTAGCACAGGGGCAGTTATCCATGATATGCAAATAAATTAATGTGGCCTTTTCCCAGAGGCAAATATTTATCAGACAGCTGTGTTCAGATCTGACTTGAGGACAAAGCTTACTGCCTTCCTGTTTAGATCATTACGGTCATCCTTTTCCCCAACATGGCAACCTAATCCATCTTGAAAATTAGAAAGACACATCCTTAAAAGTAGAAGCTGCATGTTTCTTTAATTACCTACAGTTCCACAGATGCCATTGTGACTAAGCTACAGTATACTTGTATTCAACAGTTGTTGAGAATGGGCACACGCAATCAGAGTGTAAAGTGATTCAAAGGATCCTGATTTTCCAGGGATCTTGCTAACAAGCCTGTTATCATGTTAGAAGTTTTGCCTTCACAAAGTCAATCGCATACATACATACATACATACATACATACATACATACATACATACATATTTCTTCGTACTACATTTAAATGGATGAATACTTTTTCCTTCCTTTATGAGTTAGAGGCACAGATTTCCTAGCAACCTTTAAATACTCTACAGAAATTAAGCAGTCCTTGTTGAAAGCCCAAATGGGCCAAAAACATATGCAGAAGATTCTAAGTCAGTATCTATCAAAAACGTCTCAGAACAATTGTCTGTAAAGTCCTATGAAGTGAGACTCAAGGTTACTTGACTGTGGGGTGGAAGGAAGAACTTTCTTCATATGTCTCATATTTACTCCATACAGGGGTCCCCCACACTCTCAAATTCTTCTCCATGGACTGCTGTCTTTCATGGGACTTGATACCTAGGAACAGCTAATTGGGTAAACCAATTGAAGAGAAAACCTTTTCAAGTTATTTGCATTTTCCCATTATAATATTTGCTTTTTATTGAGGGTTTTACACCCTTTCCTCATAAGAATTGACTAATTGAAAATTTCATCAGGAGATGATCTTGCCCATTTTGAAGGATTTGGAAACAGAATTCGGTAGCTGACAGAATGCCAGGAGAACGGGGCTTCTTCGGGCCTGTCTCACGTTTCTGACTTAGTTATAAAATATGTTCCCATTATGGATCTCAGCTTTCCCGTTCTATGACATTATGGTGTGCAATCATGTGATTACTACTTTGCAATCCAAGATAAACTAATTTACACTAACGTATTAGTAACTCACAATGGTTTAACTTGTCCGTTACTCAAGTACAGTAGAAATTTGAAAGCTCTTATCCCAAAGGTTCTTCAATATTTTCACTTAAGTAATTCTGACAATACAGAAAGCTTCCAGAACTTCATTTAACTTATGTCCTAACAATTGCAGATCCAACTGAAGTTTGACAAAAAACAATGGTCAGAAAGCTCTTTTGACCATGTATAGATAGTGCTTGCTACAGGGGACTTTTGAGCAAGGAGGAAGACTTGATATGCGAGATGCAAAAGGTGGGAAGTGCATTGGAGTACAAACAGGTGGGAATTGCCAATTAGAAATACAAACTGAACATTAGGAGACTTTTTCCAGCCTCTTTCTTCCACAAACCACAACCCCCATTTCTCACTTAGTTTTTCTTTCTTATTCAGATAATCACTCATTTACAGCACCTGACACTGACAGAACATTGATTTTTAGTTTCTCATCTCAGTAAAATGCAGTCGATCATGTTTTCTTTCCTTTCCTTATATAACCGGAGACTGCAAATATGTGTACTTCATAAGATAATGGTCAAATGATTAATAACTTTTAGCTAAGTCTTTATCCTGAATATATGTTAATTTCATATGCTACTACTTTCATGAGATTCTCATCAGATATAGAAGATTTTGTTAGTTTATGAGGTCTTTACGTATAGATTCATATCTGCAAATAAAGATAGCTTGACTTCATTTTCTTTTCTCATTTGGTCTGTTGTTCACTGTGGACTTATACTGCCAATTTTATTCTGAGATATATCCCCTGAGTTCCTAAGATGATTCTTTAGTATGTTTGATGCTAATTTTATCCTAACTAATGTTCTACCATATTTGTTTTTGATCTCCCCCTCAGTGTTTATTGCCTCTCTAACTCTCATCTTCCCTCATGGTCTCTCTCTCTCTCTCTCTCCCTCTCTCTCTCTCAGAAAGGGTCTCACATAGTCTAGGCTGACTTCAAACTCAATATGTTGCCGAAGCTGAGCTTGGACTTGTGATTCTCCTTTTTCTACAGGTGTGGGGAACCAAGTATAATGTATGCCATGTTGGGATTGAACCTAGGGCTTCAGGCATATTAGACGGGCACGCAATCTGCCCTGGCCCGTCTCTTTCATGTTTTGTTTTGGCCAATTGCTAACTTCTGGTTTTGCACTATGTGCCCAAAATGCATTTGAGATCTTTCTTGTAATGACCCTGAAAAGTAAACATTTAGAAGCTCATTTTGCAAATGAAAACCTTGAAGCCTCAAGAGGCTGGTAGTTTGTTCAGGGTCACCACACAAATCAAGCCAGGGCGAAGCCTGCATTTACTTCTGTTTTGTTTGGATCTTAAGCATGAACTTGTAAGCATTCTGGGTGCCTGAGAGAAACTCAGAGAGTTAAACTGAGTATTACACAAAGAACGCAGAAGGAAGCGGGGGAAGTCAAGGGCAATTCATGTGTTGTGTTGGTTGATAGCAAGGCTATTTTTCTTTCTGGAAGAAAGAGATGAAAGTTCTGATATTCAAATACTCACCCACCAGGCACCCTTCAGACTTCCCATCCATCAGCTGGCAAATGGACACATTTTAACGAGCACAATCACAACCAAGCAAGTTCTGGCAACAAAATATGCCTCCACTAATGATATTCAATTGTTCTAAGAAGACAAAACGGTCTGAGGTGTAATGAGATGCCAAACACACAGACGCACAAAACAGGCTGCTCATATTTAAGTCCTTATGTTTCTTGAAGTGAAAACTCATTTTAAGAAGATTATGGTGCATATATTATAAAATGGGATGATATTCTACATTCATGCCCCACTGGGGCCTTGACTGTATTAAAAAAAATGAAAACAAAACCAACAACAACATTTTGTTCCCACACAAGTACTTTGCTAATAGGACAAGTGATGCGGTAGTCATTTGTTTGGGTTATTTTTATTGCAGGCTTTCTAGATGCGTTCACTCTTTTGATACACGGTATGTTTAGGGAATTTCTCGGTTGGGCTTTTGGGGGTTGTGAGTGTTCAGGAAACAAGGGGCAGACAGCCAGGGTCATGGAATCAAACCCCAGTTGATTAGAAGGAATTGGACACAGGAAAAAGAAGGGAATTTGAGTTTCTGATGATGTATTTTCTCCACCTTCTGGCTAGAACAAAGGGATGTCTGCTGAGGCAGGGGACGGATTTTTATTCTTTATCAAATTCTATTTAACAAGTTTATTAGTGGCTAAGATCCATGATTTTAAACATTTTATTGTAAGCAAATGTCTTTGTTCTGATGAAATCCCTCTGAGAAATGCAAGCAAAACATACAGAGATGGAAGTGCAGTTGAAGTAAGCAGACTTATTTTCAAACAATTCTGGTTCCCTTTCCTGTCTTCCTTTTTTTATCAGAAGTTTCTGGTTACTCTCAAAGCTCCAAGTACCTGTGTGGATACTCCTGATTGAGGTACTCAGATGTTCAGGAGAGACAGAGTCAGGAACGATTTGAGCAGCCGGTGAGGAAAACATTTTTTCTTGATTAAAGAGGACAGTGACAGTGAATTGAGAATCTAGTAATAACTTCTTATATTCAAGTCTTGGCTACCAGGAGGAGAAGGAGGATGGGCGAATTGTAGGGCAAAGACCACACGGCCAGAGCTGGGTCCACAAAGTGTGCATCAGGGCAGAAAACTGGACTGTGGAAACCTTCTTAGTTGCCACAGGACATGGAGGAAAGGCAAACAAATGTCTCTTTTCCTTACCCACACCTCTGACCTCACCAGTTTTTCTTCCTCATTCACCCCACCAGAAAGGTATATGGAAAGACCCACAATAGCCCTGGCCTCACTGTGCTGAGGTGAGGAGACAGGTGTGAAACCGAGAGGCAGAGGTCAACCACAGGCCAAAGCTGCTTATTCATACCTACATATCTTGAACAAAACTATGGGAATCCCACACTTCTGCTTAATAAAATCCACTTCGCTGTGATATTCTTTGGGTAAGATCCCTTTTTACCTCAGCCATCTGTATATTCTATAATTAAAACACTATATTAGTTATTTTTCTTATCCCTGTGATAAAATACCTGGCAAAACAAAGAGCAACTTTAAGAATTGACTTTTGGTGTAGGAGGTCCTTCTGGTAATGTGTTGCTTTCATTGGTTAATGAATAAAGAAACTGCCTTGGCCTTTTGATAGAGCCAAGAACTTAAGTAGGTGGGGTTGGGGGGAGAAACAGAACTGAGTGAAGGGAGGAAGAAGGGCAGAGTGAAAGAAGCCATGGATCTCTGCCTGAGATGGACGCTGGTTAGAATCTCCAGTAAGCCACTGCTATGTGGCGGTACACAGATTAATGGAGATGGGTTAAACCAATATGTAAGAGTTAGCCAATAAGAAGTTAGAGCTATTGGCCAAGCAGTGTTTTAATTAATATAATTTCTGATGGTTATTTCGGGTATAAGCTAGCTGGGTGGCCAGGACAAACAAGGGGTGCTCTCCCTCCCTACAACAGGCTTTGGCTCTTGGTTTAAGAGTACACACAGGAATGTAGGGTAGTGGGCAGATGAGGTACAGCTTAGTTGCATTGTGTGTGTAGTCAGAAATGGAAGTTGTGCTTAGTTTGTCCTTTGTTTCCAGGTAAGGACTCTAGTCCAAAGGATGGAGGCACCAACATTCAGAGCAGGTCTTTCATACTCTGTTCTTTGAATGTCTACAAAGATATATCCAGAGGTATGTCCTAGGTGATTCTAAGTTAAATGAGGTTGATAGTGAAGATCCCCCACCATTAAGAAAACAAGATTAAAGTAAAACTGTTGTGTTAAAGTAAAACATGCACATTCTATTTAACATAATAGGTAGAAAGAAGAGAATGTGTATATGTATATGTACACATGCACACGTGCATGTGTGTGTATGTAACAAGAGGAAATAGGATACGCCTGTGCCTGCTGTAGCTGTTGACTTTGTAGCTTATGTCATGGGCACTGGTGGTGCTTTCAACTTCTTTTTTCTGTTCCCTGTTCCAAGTTTTCTTTGTTTTTAACCCAGAAATTTCACTCATGCAGAGACTTTACCTTTAGGGTGATCCAGATGTTTCCTTCTAAAGGGCATCCTCAGTGCTCAGTGCCACACCTATATTGGATTGTGATGGCCTTCTTTGACACTTTTATTTGATTTTGAGCTCTTGGAGGTACTAAGGGATTCCCCTGGGTGGCAGGCACAGTATTTCCTGACTTCATCATGTAACGACCTTGTTTCACTTTCATAGTCTAATTGGACAGTCAGTAACCTCTTCTACATCTCTTGAATTAATGACATGAGAAGCCCCATATGACCAGGTAGTGAGTTCACCTTCCAGCTCCAAGGAAATCTTCTGATGCTCATTATTAATAGCATTCTGGGTACTGAGAAACCTAAAGGACTATAGAGTAAGTTTATGGGATGAGAAGCACAGTCCTATGGATGGTGTTTATTACCTTAGGTGTGGAGCAGGAAGCAAGCATCTCATTTTTGCCCCTTCATTTTCAAACTCATGAATTTCAGCTATGACAGAAATAGTACCACAGTGATCTTTCACTCAAACCACATATTGCTTTCTGAAGGCATATTTTCATTTGTCCTTTTATTATTTATTTTATCCATGTACATCTAGGAGAGGCTTATATGACACAAGCCAAAAAGAATGTTAAGGAATTAGTTCATCACCACTGGAATGTCACATTTAAACAAGTCACTCTATTGGAACATTTGTCATTTGTAAGTTGTGGTGTGGAGGCTTTTCTTAATCTGTGGGTGGTGAGATTTGCATAAAAAATTTAAACCTGGAAAGAAAAGCCTTACTGATTATATATCTGTCACATTAGAGGTATATCACTGAACCAAATACTGTAGGAAAGCCACTGAGGTG
This sequence comes from Alexandromys fortis, assembly GCF_014885135.2. NCBI lineage: Eukaryota > Metazoa > Chordata > Mammalia > Rodentia > Cricetidae > Alexandromys > Alexandromys fortis. The sequence continues at coordinate 9,044,271 of NW_026067904.1, read as the reverse complement.
GTTCCCTTGAAAACAGGTGGTCCGTAAGGGCCAGTGAGGGCCTCAGGTGCTCAGCACTGATAGAAGCAGGTCCTTGGTGATGTAAGAACATCTGCTAGATTTATATAGAATTTTCTTGATTCTGATGTGTGTACCTGGGTTGAATCCATTGCAAAAAGAGTAATTAGGAGGGCAAAGAGGTTGGGTTGCATTCACAGGAAGGGGCAGCCTGTCTATTCAACCTTAGGAAATACCCAAATATCCCCCAGTAATCAATAACAGGATAAGTATGTTTCATTTTGTTATGACCCTTCAAGTGTGAGCAAAGTAATTTTCTCTCTGAATGCCTAATAATTAATCTGTAAATCACTTTTACTCCATTTTTATTAGGATCCCAAACTGAGCATTTGTGGAAAGCTTTCGAATGGGTCTAGATTTCTTTATCCAGTCACATTGCCATCCATGCAAGTTGAACCTGCAAGGAAGATTTCTCTTCACTGTCTTTTGTCATATAGAACCCTTCTTTGCTAGAGTTGTGTTCTTTTTTTTCCCCAAGTCTGTCTTCAGAATTGTTCTGAGGGCAGAGGAAATAGTGGGAAGGAGATGAACACTAAGAAAGGACCAGGATCCTTTTGAAAGTGGAAAATCTCTTTCGGCCCATGGCTTTCACTTATTGATAGAGTATATTACTGTATATCCTTAAATATTTGTTTAGTGCATGAGACAGCATCCATTTCAGGATGGAACTTAGTATTTGTATTTAGACACTAATCAGTTAAATCTAATTAATATTCATACTAATCAACAATAAGTTAATACTCTCCATCAGAACCAACTTATTAATCTAGGACTTTTTTAAAGTCCAAATGGCAGTCCCTTAAGGCTGCATTCTCTTTTTTATGGTCCTGAGATGATACACTTTGTGGTGTCTACTGACTCCATCCAATATTTCTTCTTTTATTTGCCACAGTCATTTCTTCTTTTATATTTCTTTCATTTGAAAGAAATTTCATATCTCCATACAATTTATTTCATTGATGTTTTTCCTTCTGTCAGCTTCTCCTAATTCTAGAGCTTTGCTACCCACTCAACTTCAAGATTTCCCCCTCTTTCCACCCCTCCCTTCTTTCCATCCCTACCTTGACTCTAACTAATTTCTTAAGTCTACATTGCAAGACAGTATCCACTATAATCTTAATCAGCTTCAGAAACCCTCACAATGGAAATCATTGTCATCTGGAAACTGAAGACAATGTCCTTACATATGTCTTGCCTTCAAAATCCTGAAGAGAAAAGTTATGTGCACTTATATCTTATGATGATGCTGGATAAGCGTAATTTTCATTGTTTACTATAAATATCATTTAGTTGTCATATACCTATATTTTTATGGGATTTTAACCTAACCTTGTTACCTCTAATTCTTATAAGTCTTCTTATGTGCTCTCAACTTCATATTAGCAAGACCAGTGCATTCAGTGCCGTCCCAGTAACAGACCAGTACCATAGAGTGGGGTTTCCAATAGGGTTGTCTCCAGTGGGCTAGAGGACAGAACCCTGAGGCAGATCAAGTGAAAACAGAGATGTGATATCTTCTAAGGTAAAATCTGCTTCACTTGTGTATTTTTTTTTTCAGAGAAAGAACTGGTATGCCAAAAGATGTGTAGTTGATACCATATCAGAAACAAAAGTTGTATTCTGAGCTACAGTCTGACTTATTTTGTGCAAATGCACAGTAATTTCCCAAGGTCTAGTTATTTCTGGATAGCAAAAAGAGCAGTTAAACGGTAACATGGTAAACCACCATCTTTCTTCAAATATCAACTTTCTTAATAAGGATGCTCTTATCAGTTGAGATCAAAGACCATGGCAGAGATATGTGTACTTTTAAGGATGCTGCAAAGCCAGAGAGAAATCAAGTGAAAAAATTTTCTTCTTTCATGGTTCTTCTGATCTTTATGGCCTAAGGGAAATTCATGAGCATGGAGCTAGAAGTCTGGGCACATGATCAGTTGCAGTGTCTTTCACCATCCTTTCAGCCAGATCCAGTGGTGTTGAACAGTGCTTCCCAATAATAGGCCTAGACAGGGAGCAGTCAAATCTAATTGCATTTGGGGAACGTAAATAGAAAACTGATTTGCTGAGGAAAGTGAAAATTTTATTTCTAATCACCAAACCTGAGTCTTCTAGAGAAGAATAAAGTACTAACCCAAGGAGGAAAGGCACTAGGCCAGTAAGCAGCAGTTACTCTCTATATAATAGATTAGCAGTCGGAACAGACTCTTCAGGAAAGGGCAGGGCTTAGACAAAGAGGACAGTGAAAGCAGTGACACATGCCTGAAGACAGGAAACTCCACCATGCAAGTCTTGGGAAATTTCTACCGTCCAGTAAGGAGGCAAGAACCATTCAATACTTAAATACATTTGTATTTAATCATCAACAAACATCTTACTAAGAGTCGAGTATCCTTAACCATCAGAGAAATGCAAATTAAAAGTATATTTAACTCCATTCTTCTTTTCAGAAAAGCACAAAGGAAGAAAACAGCTGTAGCATATATTTGTGAGGGTATGAAGAAAGAGGAGCACATATTCATGGGAGTAAATAATAATAATGCTACCACTATTGAAGTTAAAAAACTAAAAATAGAGCTACTGTATGCCCCAATCATGTTGCTCCTGATCATGTTATAAAAAGTATTCTAGGTCAGAGCTACAGAGATGGATAAACAGTAAGAGTACTAGCTACTCTTTCACAGGACCTGGACTCTATTCCCAACATGAAATTGGAATCCAATAATAATCTGTAACTCCAGATTCGGAGGATAGCATACCTTTTGTTCTGGTCTCCACAAGCTCTAGATATTAAAGAAGGCTATATACATACATTCCAGTAAATCACTCATATACATAAAATAAAAAGACTTTATATCAACATTCCTTAGAGATATTTTCACATCCATGTTCATTTCTCTGTCATTCACAATAGTTGAGATGCAACCAGTCTCCATGTCTGCCAACAGATGAATGGATAAAGAAAATATGGCACATACAAAATGGAATCTTAGTCATCTGTGAAGACAAGTGAAATCATAATATTTCTGGAAAAGCATATAGACTCAAAGCAAATCATTGTTTTAAGAAAAATTTTCTGGATTATAAAGAAAAACATCATGAATTTTTCTTAAACAATCCCTAACCTTTAATTTTTATGTATGTGTCCATCTATTTAGTTATGAAGCTGTAACAGAGGCTGCAGAGGTAAAGGTGAGAGTTACAGTTAAAGAAGATGATAGAATGTCTCATTACAATGTAAGAGGACCATCCTGAGGACAGAAAGGGACCAGTGTTAGGGAAGAGAATAAAGTGGGGAGTAAATATCAACAAAAAATAAGTTATTGTGAAAATGTTACAATGAACCCAACTTCTTTTCATTTTAATTTAGAAGCAGGACAAATTGATGTTAATAACATTTAATCACATGAGATGGTAGAAATGCAAACCATACCAGTAAGGTGAAATTCAAGAAAGAGGTTGGCATGGTGTGGGATTTTAAGGATGGGTATTATTGCATTTAAAAGATAGAGTGTTTCAGGTAATCACCCACCCAACAGCAACTGTGAGCGTGTCTTGACTTAACACAGAACTCACTTATGCAAAAAGTGTGTTTGTAAAGTAGATATTCTACATCACACAGACTAGTTAGATTTGCCATTGCTTGAGCTTCACTCTTTCAGGTCAATGTTTGCAGTTGTAGTTCAACTATAGTTCCAAGGACAGTGAGAAGCCTAGAAACCACCCAGAGTCTACATATCATTTAGTGAAAGTGCCAGGGTATTAGATGGAGAAAGAGCTAATCTCCTTGTGTGAACACAGATTTTCCTCTTCCCACTCTCCTTAATTAATCCATTGGTGCAGGTGTTCATCAGCACTCCTTTCTGCATTTGTTGAATTTGAAATCATGTTCTTTAAACTTTCCCCTTTAAAGGACATTCTCATTCGGCATAGAGTTTGAAGTTGCCAGGTGTTTCCTTCTGGTGCTTCAAGGACATTATAGCATTATGGCTCAGTTTCTGTTTAGTCCACGTCAGTGCCCCCTTTACTGGTTTTCCTATCAAGCCAGTGCCATTTGGTTTTTCTGCTTGTGCTTTTGTTCCTTGGTTGTCTGATGCTTTGCTATGACATATCCAGGTCTTTGTAATTTTCCTCCTTAAAGGTCTGGAGAGCTTCTAAATATGGCTTCAATTTTTTTTTGAAAACTATTAGCAATCTCCCACCCCTTTCTCTCTCCTTCTCCCCCTTCTCTTCCTCCTTCCCCTTGTCTCTGTGTTGTCTCTTTTCCTTTTGTTCTCTCACTGTCCTCTCTCATTTGTCTCTACCTCAGTTATTTTGCAGTAAGCATCTTTCCATTTTTAGATGTTGTGTCAATTCCAAATTGTCCATTTTGGTCCCAGATTTTTTTGTTTGTGTAAGTGAAATACTTCAATTTGTCATCGTCTTTCTGAGCTTATCAGTCCATTGTCTTGATGCACTTAGCTGACAACTATTGCATCTGTCATAATTGTGTGTCACTATTAACCTGCTTTCCTGTTGATCCCCTTCCATAGCACTCACTTACTTTTTGATGGCATGACTATCTTTGTAAAATGAAAATTGTGCAAGGATCTCTTTTGAGTAATTTTCTTCCAAGAGGATGAGCTTTGTACATGAGCAGGCAGTAAGAGATTACACATTACCACAATTTGGTTATCAGTTGCTCTTGCTCAAATCTGTGCTTTAAGATGTTCGAAGTCTGAATCTGTCTCTTAGCTTCTCTCTCACATGGAGTTGTAACTACTTAGGATGAGCATTGCGATCCTGGGGTCATTGTCAGGAACCTGTTCACAGGAATATTGGGAACTCCCATTTTACTTCACAGAGCCAGAGGTCTGCTAGAAACTCTGTTGAACTTTGTAGATCTTTTCTGCTCATCCATCCCCAAGTACAGGATGAGCACTCTATCCACCATATTTCTCAAGGACCTCATTCACCTAAATCCAGCTGCTCTTCCAGCTCATGTCTAGTTGTATTCTTTCAGTCTCTGTGCTGTAGCTTCATCTCTGCGACTTCTGTGTCTGCTGTAGCTACACTGAAGCTTAAATCTTCACATTCTCACACATAGATAGGCAAGATCTGGCAGGTTTCTGAGCTGACCTTCTAGCTAAGATGTTGGCCCATGTCTTGTGTGCCTGGTCAGTATATCCAATAGATACTTGTTTCCATTTGATCCAGTTTTTCCACTTACTTTTAGGGAAGAAATATCCTAATACATGCCTTCAACCATAGGAAAGGGTTAGGCTCCTTTGTGTAGATGTGATAGAGATGATGTTGACTTTAGAATAAGCCTATTGGTGACCAGCTATGCTGTGTGATGATGAAAGGCAAAGAGATGCTTGGAGTCGATTCATTACTTTCTTGTCTTATATTATGTTGAGAAATAACACTCTTAATAAGTTGGGCCTCTGATCTATAGTCATTATGAATATGTAAAGTCATATCTATATGGGAATTTTAGATGATTTTTAACTTATTAGGGATTTATGGTTATAAGTTCAAAATTTACAAATAATCATTTAGTATGCTAATAAAATGTGGACTTTCAGAAAACTTTGTATACTTTACTAATCCATTGTTGGTAATTACATTGTGTGTAAACTGCAAATTCCCTTAGTTACCAACCTGTTCTGCTGATAGTTGTAAAGAATGTGTTGAACTGCAGTATGCTGAGTTATATAACATATAACAGTGTCTGATATATATATGAAATCTGATATGTATCTGCTTATATATTCTATGATATATAAAACTGTGTAACTTACATGTACAATATTAATCATACAGTGTATACCTATATGTGTGTTTATATGCATGAATATATGTTTAGTGCATATATAAAAATGTCTGTATACTTCCTAGTATCAGCCATATTAATCTTTTACTATTAAATTTTCTCTTTTCTGTCAGATTTGTCAGCTTGGTTTTTTTCTTTTATACTTTGATCTATTTCCTCGAAGTGACAGTGCTGACAGAGAACACATTGGAGACTTTTCTTGCAGTAGGTGAAGTGTTAGACCCTGTCCATTATGGTGGAGACCAAGTCTGCCTTAGGAGCACAGGGGATAAGGAGACTTGATCAAATCCTGCAAGTGGTTGCAGTCATAACTGATACACTAAGTCATGATTCTCGGCCCAAATGTGCCTTACCATTTCTACCTAACACCATCATTCCTGAGTATTTGGGAGCCAAGCACGACTCTTTAAAGGACAATATTAAATCAGACATGTTCATTCTGTGTCCCTGTACCACCTTGTCTCTATTCAACAGCTCTGTTTTCATCTTCACCTTTCCTCTTAATTTTCACTGTGAAATCTGCTAATCCAATGCTTATCTACCTTTTAAAAAATTGGCATATTACCTTGGTTGATAAAGTGCTTGCCATGTCAGAATGAGGACCTGAGTTCAGGTCTCCAGAAACCACGTGAAAACCCTAGTGCTGTGGTACATACGTGCAAAACAGCAGAGACAGGAGAGTCATGATATTTACTAGCAAGCCAGTCTAACTCAACCGGGGAACTACAAATTCAATGAGATCACTGTCTTTAAAAGTGAGATGAAAAAAAATTGGTGAAGATATTTTATTTTGATTTCTGGCATTCCTACAACTGTACTCACTTGAACATACCTATAACACAAAAGTAACACAAGCAAAATAATTATTAATGTATACCTGTATGTGTGTATGTGTACCTTTGTGTACACATGTGTCTATGTGGTGTGTATGTGTGTGTATATGTGTGTATGTGTGTGTGTGTGTGTGAACTCTCTGAGAATGAATGCACAATCCTCACACCAGTTCCTTGTGTGGCCAAAGCAGTCACTTTCACAGCTTTTGAGGATGCCACACTTCTCCAGTGTGATACAGACAAAATCTTTTATATAAAAATGTTGATGTTCAGTATCTATGAATCAGCAGTACTATTTTGAAGTGAAAATTCCACAATTCATCTCATGTAAATAGCCTGGCTTTTCAGTTTAGTCTGGCTCTGCTGTCAAGTGAATTGAAGTCCACACTAGAAGTTTTCAAGTGCTGAGCTGTGTTTAAAGAGTTTGGGCCCTGTGCCACTTTCCAAGAAGGAATTCCTTATCACCTTTGCAGCTGCAAATTTCTATTTCCCCTTTTTTTCCTTTATATATTACTGTTTTTCTTTGGTTAGCATATGAAGTAATGGGTTTATAATGGCATTATCATATTTATAATTGCTCTTTTTTGTTTTCTTACCTAATTCTTAATTCCTTTTTAGCCATTCTGGTTTCAGTTTAAATACTACTAAATTTTCTTTTGAATTTTGAGGTGTGGGGGGTAGGTTTGGTTTTATTTGCATGTGGGTGTGTATGTAAATGTACACACAGCTTAATCTAAGGCTTTCATATGTCATTTAATGACAGGAATATGATCTGAGAAATGCTTTGTTAGATATTTCCACTCTATGAACTTCATATTCACTTCACTGATGTACACATAGCTCTATGAACCTCTCTGTCTTCTAACTACCCTCCACTGGAGAAGAGCTCTGTCATTGGCAGGGACATATGATATATAATTGCACCTTAAAATTCATCCATTGTGAGTTCACTATTGGTGGGATTTAGTAAATGTACACCATCATAAAACTGATATTTCTCTGAATGTATAAAAATGTTTCTTTCACCTTTTAAATCTCTCCTATATATCTGCCATCAACCATCAGTCTTACCTTAGCCTCAGTCCAGTACTCACTAGTGTCTGGCTCCTTTTCTTGTCTTAATATTTTTGGATCTGTCCACATCATTGGCACATATGTGTTCTTTTATTACTATTGAGTGACATTTTCAAGTGTGCAGCAATTATTGGATAAATCATCAGTACACCCCAATGATGGAATAGTTAGAGCAATCAAAAGTTCTTGTGCCTTTATTCTGTTCTCCAGCTTCTCAGGTCCACAATTTATACTCAACATTATATGCTTGCTCAGGTTATATATCCCTACAATTTCCAATTAGACAACTAAGTTAGAAAAGTAGCTTCCCTCCCTCTGGTTCTAGTTCTCACAGCTGTGGCTTCTACATATACACTAAGATATGGAGACATTCTCTTATGATGTTTAGGCTAGTCCCCTTAAGTCTGGACTTCAATGATTTTCCTATTGTGTTCAGAAAGACTTTTGTCTGTTCTATGAAGTTTAGAGTTAGAGGCATGCCTCTGATTATTCCATAGAGGTGTTAAAACTAGATTGGTAAACAGAGGTAAAATCTATTTCTCATGTAGACAAATGGACTCCTTTCCCATTCTACCCTATCTGAACATAATGCCACTTTCTATCTTTAAGTATAGAATTTGTAAAATTATCTCCTTATACTCTGAACATTTCTGCTTAATAAGTGTTCTATCTACCTAAAGAATCCACAAATAAAATAAGAGTAGACCAGGGTCAGTAGTTTGTGGGAAGGTTCTACAAACTTTTCTGTCCATGGAAGCTACCTTAGTATTAGAGCTGGGTGTGGCTCACTTCCAGGAACACTTGTCTGTGTTCCTAAGACCCTAGGATTCATCCCCATTCCACAAAACAAAGAGCACCAAACCACAGAGACAACCACATTGACTGGTGGCAGTAAGGAATGTCATTCTCTTTCACTACCAGCTCAGGCTCAGTGACAAGATGTCTTGTCCATGTAAGAGGTCATTCATCACGGGGTGAAAATGTCCCTTAGGTAAGGCAAGACCTTAGCAAGCTGCTTTCAGGAGGTTTTGTGCAGTTTCTGAGAACAGACATGGTCATTATTTATGCTTCACAGCTAGAGCAAAGCTTGGGCAGATGGGAACAGGAAGGGCAGGAGATGGAAGTGCTCTTGCTCTGAAACTGCAGCAAGCTTTTGGTCTACTTACCTGGTCATTTTATTGGACATACTGTTACTACTTCAATTTTTTAATCTGGAAGAAGGATGTAATTGCTTTTACCTTTACTAATAAGAAAACAGAAACAGGAATTATTTTATTGTTGTCATGGACATGATAGCTCGCATATGTAATACCCTTGAAGACAGATGACAATAGGGAAGGTTATGGTAGTGTCCTCAGAAGTAGAGGAATGCTCAAGGCTTAAAGGCGAAGGAGACACAAGTTGTAAGCATCTCTCAAGAAAGTCTCATAATCCTTTGGATATAAACAGACAGTAAGATGGTGGATTCCATGCACTCAGGGCAGGGCTTAGATAGTGGTTAAAAGTGGTCAAATGGATGTTAACAGAACAGAGCTGGAAGTTGTTAGCTGTTGGAGCTCGAATCCTCAGACTGTACTATACTGGCTATATGAATGCAGATAGCATGAATTTATGTTTTTCTGCTTTTCCTGGTGTTCTTTTCTTTTTATCTCAAACAAGACTTGCCTAACATCCCAGATACTCTTACAAGCCACTTAGGCCTTAAAGAGAGGCTGTTCCCTTTGGTTCTAGTGTGTACTCATTTGTAGATCACACAGGTGGTCTTAGCATTCATTTTTCAGCTAGTTAAAATTCAGTGGCTGGATTATCTGAATTATCAACTGTATGTCAAGCTCACTGGTTGTTTGAGAATTTTCCAGAGATCTACTGACCTAAGAATCAAAATAACTTCAAAGCCCACACTTGGCAGGGCTGATGACACAAGATTCCAACACTCCACACAGCAATGGAGGTGACCAGTTTAGTGGCATCATCAGATAAACTGCCAAAACCAACCACATTCTCTGGCAAGAAGAGTTGTGTTCTGTGCGAATCTGAGTTTGAGAATGTATATGGTTATAAATTTGATAGTTGAGGTGCATTTGAAAATCTCATCCTCTGTTTCCCAACACATATATCTGCCTTGAGGTGGGAGATGTAAATAATATCTTTACCCAAATACCTTAGATACATGGAGGAAGATATTGCCATAAATTGGAATGGATATTTTACTATGGCTATGTAGGCATTTTGAATATACATGTCCAGAAAAATAATTGGGCACAAATCTTCGACTCAGGAAAATAGGACAAGTTCTCATTTATGAAAAAAGAAAGCAGGCACATGCTTCTTGGATATAGATATTGTAATTTGGGTTAAGTTAACAGACTTGAAAATATGCTAAAACCCATCAGGCCACTCCTCTATTTGTTGTAATATACTGACATATGCTTGTAAATGAGGGGAACTAGTATTTCTGTGCCAACAAGGCCATCAAGCAGATCACAGAGACAGAAGAACACAATTAAGATGTCCCCACAGCTCCATTGCATCTACTGTTTGGTGACTTTCTATCCACTTTGTCAGAGTTCTGTCCAAGGAATTGTTTGGGCCCAACTCAGGCTCCCATTTATTGAGGTAGGGCAATTACTGTCCTGACATGTTTACTGGCCATCATAGAGGGAAGGTTTCTGTGTTGACCTGCAGAATTTTTGGTCCTGTGGCCATGGCAATGAGATAAGTAGGAGAATTTAGTAACAGGACTATGGTGATGGTAATGTAGCTACTAGCACTCTCTAGTAGAAAGAAGAGCAGGACATGGACCAGAGATTCTAGCCATCACCATTTTCTGCACCCACCAATTGCATATAATCAAGGGAGGTAAAAGTTAGCAAGCAGTTAGATTCCATAATGTCTCTTTCAAGAGGTTTTCATCCGTGCTTTGTTGGACACAGTTGTTCTGAGTCATCCATGCTCCTGCAAGGAAACTTTCCCTCATTCAAACTTACTTTTCTGTTTCTGTGGAGAGATATTATGACCAAGACAACTTATTTGGAAGTTTATTGGAGGTTCACTTAGAGTTTCAGAGGATTACAGTCCATGAGATGGCAACAGGTAGACATGGTGCTGGAGCAGTAGCTGAGAGCTTCTGTGTAATCCATAAACACAAGACAGAGAGAGAGAGCTAATTGGAAGTAGTGTGTGATGTTCAAACCGCCAACATATTTTCTCTGACAAAGCCAAATCTGCCAATCCCTCTCAAAGTGTTCTACTGACTGGGGACCATGCCTTCAAAGATAGGAACATATGGGGGTCCTTCTCATTCAAGTCACCACATTCAGTAAGTTGGACTTCTGAGGGGTCATTTCTTCATTCTGTCATGGGTAAAGAATGTTTTGTTTGTATCCTGCCAGGAAATGTGATGTGACACATTTTCTGTGTGATAGAAGTGAAATGACCACTTTGCCCCCTTAGAAGGATCTCTCAAGTCAAGGGTGCAGAATGCTTTCCAGCTATGAGAACAAGGCTGCTCTCATGACATCTCTCTTGCACATGAATTTCCACTTGGCAAGACGGAGAGAGTTCCTATGTCTACTTCCTCAGCCTTTATCTTCCCATCCTGAATGTTCCCCAATTGTCCATAAATACCTTTCATTTGACCACAGTGGATTTTGTGCTGACATGGTCTGAGAACGGCATGGTAGGCACTAAGATCCCATTCCTGGCCACCACTACATTCTATATTCTTATATTTAGGAAAATGTATTCCTTCGGTTTCTGGAGCTAAGATTGTTGAGGATTCCCACATAGATCTCTGTTGGGAGTCTATCCATTACCTGACAAAATGGAAGGAAATGAGAACAGAATGAAGAGAGGCTAATTCTGCACAGTGGATGGAGTACTCTGTAAGCAAGAAACAGGGGGCCCCCTTATGCTCTGCCATCAGGGATCCTGAATCTGTCCTCCTCACCAGTACCTATGATGGCTTGCTGGGGACTCCTGTCCTTTCCTTTCTATTATGGATTTTTTTTACATAAGCATGTCTTACATCATAAATTATGTTTTGAAATATGATTTTGCTCAATGTTCTGAGTTAAAAAAGTTAAATATTTTGTGAAGCCTTTATAGTCCAGTGAAAAACAAGCCATCTATATAAGCAAAGATTACAATACTACTTAATGGAGGGCTCTCCTCTGCTGTTTAAAGAGCCAGTTATAGAAAATAACAATTCTGAGTAAATTGGCAAAGGTTCCAGAGACTTGTGGATTGATCCTTAAAGATGGGTTATTTTCTATGTGAACAAAGACAGTGCATAAGATGTCTCCAAGAGTTAGTGTTAGGTGTCATTTTGATGTGGCCATGGGGTGCCCAGATATTTGATGACATCTTAAGCTTTGTGTATCTATGAAAGTTTTAATTGGTGAATTAACATCTCTACACTGAGGAAAGCCAGTGTTCATCTCCTGTGTGGATGGCCTTATCCCATCTGTTAAGGGAAGGTGCCTAGTAAGGGAGCCTATGCCCACTCTGCCCACTGTTTACACCAGCGTTTGCCTGCCTTGGGATTACAGCCTATAGGCTTTCAGTTCTTACTTCAAATTGCAAAATTCAGATCTTATATTCCCCCTCTCCCTCCCTCCCTCCCTCCCTCCCTTCCTCCCTCCCTCCCTCCCTCCCTCCCTCCCTCCCTCCCTCTTTTTTCTCTTCTCTGCCTTCATTAGTAGTTTTGGTTTCCTGAAAAGTCTTTGTTAATACATGTACTATCTTAGTTTACTTGAGATGTAGTAACAAAACGCTGGCAGATTTTCTTTCTTAAAGACTAGATATTTTTGTTGTTTGGTTAGTTGGTTTCTGTTGTTGTTGTTCTGATGTTTGTTATTGCTTTTTCTCAAAGTACTGGAGGTTGAGAAGTTTGTGATTCGTGCAAATCCTTTAATCTTTTTTTCTGGAGAAGTTATATTCACCATTTCACTCTCTACTTCCACAGGATGTCCTCAGCTTAAGTGCATGGAAGAGGGGAAAACAGAAAATGTAAGGAGGGGGCCGAGAGAGAAAAAGAGAGGAGAAAGAGAGAGAGCGGGAGGAAGAGAGGAGAGAGAGGAAGAGAGAGAGACACACACACACAGACAGACAGACAGACAGACAGAAGAGAGGAATTCTGGTACTTTTTATAAAGGTACTACTTCCATCCAGAACATCTGCTTTATGACATCATTTGGGGATCAAATCAGGACTTCTATTTTATGATGTCATTTAGGTGGAGTACTTAGTTCAGCCCACAATACTGGATGAGGTTGTAAAAACCTGAGACTATTGGCCCAGAACAGACTGGGGAGGAATTTTAACTCATGCTATGGATTTTAATGTTTGTCTTGTCAATGATGAAGGATTTTAACCGTGAAAGAGAGATGATAAAATGTCTCACACAGCTTACTTTGATTTCTGGCTAAACACACATTGACTTATCATTCTTCAGCTATTCAGTGCACATTGGCTAATAGTAATTTTAGGACAAATAAAAAATATGAGCACTCATGATCTTTGGCAGAATTGGGACAGAAAGAAAGCCATGCCATTGACTTGATAGCATTACAACATTCCTGTGGCCCATGTAGTTGGAAAGAAAAAAAAGAGTTCTTGGGTCTTCCATGTAGCATACTATGTTGTTCGGCAATGATGGCTATTACTCCTGTGTAAAGTGTTTTAGTTTTCTACTGTGAATAGTGTTTATATTGGGTGCAATGCTCAAAGATACCAGGAACACAGGTACATACAGCATTTGCAACGTCATTTGGCTCCACTGTGTCATACCTAGCAGTCAATAAGGAGGAGGCCATGGGTTCAAATACAGATAAACTTTTGGAATTTGGCTTTGGCATTTGGCATTGAAAAAAAAAGAACTCCCATATGTTCATTTATTTGAATACTTGATTCCTAGTTAGTTACATTGTTTTGGAGAGGCTGTGAAACTTTTAGGAGGTAGACTCTTGCTAGAGGAAGGGTGTCACTTAGGCTGGGATTTGAGAGTTTCTAACTTAACTTCGCCTTACTTCCAGTTCATTCTCTGTATTATGTTTTAGTTGAAAATGTAATATCTCATCTTCCTGCTCAGACCACTTGCTGCCATCACTGCCCTGCCATTAATGGACTTCTCTCTCTCTCTCTGGAATCTTAAGCCAAAATAATTTTTCCTCCATCTATATATTGTTCTTGGCTGTAAGTGTTTTATCATAGCAATGTGAAAGTAACTAACATACTATGTAATATTTTAAGTAAGAGAGAAAATGCAATTCTTAACAGTAGTATACATTGAAGACAGTTTTATTATTTTCTGATGTGGGATTCCCCTCTGTACACTGTGAATATGCTTTATTACCATTGGTTAATAAGGAAACTGCTTTGGGCTATTGTTAGAGAAGAACTTTGGGTGATTGTTCAGGTAGTGAGATGTCTCTGTCAATTCTAGAGTTTTAGAAATAGTGTACAATGAATTCCTGTTAACTTAGGTAATGTAAAACCCTTCTGGAGTCTTTGGTGGAATTGAAGAATAGATAGTTATAATTATAAAAGGTAGATTAGATGTAAAACTTTAGACTCACCAAGATAGGATAGATGATAAAGTATTTTCTTTAATTTTCCAAATGTATACAGACTAAATATTTAACTATAATTCTTGCTTGATAATTGTTTTGTTATTTGTAATTTTACTGTGTTAAAGTTAAAACCTTCCTTTTTATTTAGACAGAAAAAGGGAAGTTATGTGGGATTCCCCTCTGTATGCTGTGCATATTTTTTACCATTGGTTAATAATGAATCTGCTTTGGGCCAATTGCAGCGGAGAATGGAGCTAGGTGGGAACTAAATGAACTAAATTCTGGGAGAAAGTAGGTAGAGACAGAGAGACGCTCGTGCTGCTGGAGATTGTCAGAACCTTGCTGGTAGGCCACAACCTCATGGTAATACACAGATTAATAGAGACAGGTTAATTTAAGATATAAGAGCTAGCTAGAAATATGCCTCAGTGATTGACTGAGCAGTGTTTTAATTACTACAGTTTCTGTATGATTATTTCAGGTCTGGGCAGCCAGGAATAAACAAGCAGCCTCTGACTACCATTTTCTATTGTTTATTACTCAAATAATTATTTATTTAATTATATTTTTCTATATGACATCAGTTTTAGAAATCTGAGAAGAAAGTGAGATAAAAAAAAATCTACTTTGAAGAACCTGGAGGAGACAGCTCATCAGTGAAGAGCACTGGCTGCTCTTGCATTAGACATAGCTTCAGTTCTGAACATCCTTTTAGTGGCTCACTGACATCTGTAATAGGAATTTCATTGGATCCGACACCCTCTTTGGGTTTCTGTAGGCACTGCACACACATAGTACACATACATACATGCTGGAAAAATAATAACACACCACAGACAGACACACACACATTTAAATAATCTCTAACTAGCAAATTAACTCAGGGTGAACTATGGAAATCACAATGGTAATATTCGAATATTTTTGTTTTATTCCAGTGGGCAGCATAGAAATAAAGGCATTCTCAATTCAAACTTCCAAACTGAAATAGCAATTTATTTAGAAATTTAAAAAATGGTCTTTTCTCTTACAACTACATAGATTTTAATGTCATACAGTCAGCAAGACATGGCAATACTCTTGCTTTTTCTGAGAGTTATGCAATTACCTTGATATTTCTCTGCACCATTACATCTGGAAAAATATCCTTATTTTCTCTTTGGGGGGTTAGTTTTAGCATCCTGAATATCAGCTTTCATTTTGAATGCTGCTTAACAGAATTTGATTTTAAAAAAATGGTAAACTAATTACAACGGAAATGCAGCCCTGCGAAGCTTTAAGAAAAACACATTATTTTGTTTTAGGGTTCAGTTACTATACATTCATTTATCATCTTTATAAGCGATGTGCAGGCGATGATGAATAGAGCCTGGCTTTGAATCAGGAAATGTAAATTATTCTTCTTTGTTTCCTGCCCCTCTTTCAGACAAATAAGGAATACTAGGGAATCTGAAGTTAAGTGATGAGCTAAGAACTCAAAGATGGTGTAATGCTGAGGGCTGACCGTCACAACCATGATGCCATGCCAGGCCAGCTCAAAGCCACCAGTCACACTGGGGAGTCTAGAAGGTATAGTCAGACCAGTCCTTGCAGTGCACTGGAATATCCTGTCATGTCAAGTCCCTTGACCTGGGAAAAGGAGCAAGTTTGGTAGCTAAACTCTTCATCATTGGGTTTTTTGTTGATGTTGTTGTTGTTGTTGTCAGATATGAGACCTAGACCTTTTATCCTTTCCAGTCCAAGCAATATTCATCCTCCAAAGGTCTCTCAGCTCTTGGCTGCGCTGGAAAGCCTCTTTAGTTGCTTCATGCAGCAACTTGACTTCAATTACTACTAATGTTTCCCGTAGGTTTTAATTTTTTAAACTTTATTTTTGACAATTTTATACATCTATATGATCCATTTTGGGCATGCTTACCCTCGTTTTACCCTTCTCTTTGCTCCCTCCAATCCTGATAACCCATTTCTTTTCCCCCTAGATCCCTGCTTTCATGTCATGTTTTTAAATGATTCATTCCATTTAATTATGGTTCTTTGGCTACACATAGGGGTTTATAGGTGTGTGTGGTACAGGGTTGTATTTCTGAAGCACAGGCCACTTAGCACTAAATAAATCACTGAAGAAAATGGGTTCCCACTTCCTAGCAACCACCAATTGTCAACAGCTCCTGTGGAGTTGTGTAGCCTCCTGACACTCCATGATGGAATGTCAACGAGCTCCATTTTACGCTAGAAGTGACAGCTGCTAGGTGTTGATGGTTGTGACAACCCTGTCACATCCAGATGGTGGACTCTGGTACCAGTAATCTTCAGCCTCTTGCCCTAACAGTTTCTGCCTCAGTTTTCCCTGGACCTGGAAATAAGTGATGTAGAGGTCCTGTTTGGGACAGAGAAAACCCCGATTCTTGAAAATAGCATAAAAAACATTGTGCTCTTTTGAACAAGGGACTCAGTGTTGCAAGACAGACATAATGCCTTTCAGCATTCGGGTAGGAGATGCTAGGGGAAAGTGTGTTCCCAACAAGGCCAAAGACTTTCCAGTGTAGACTGTGTGTGGAGAGAGAGAGGTGAAAGGTTGTACTATTTGTTCACAGCAAAGAGGATTTCGAGAAAGTGGCATTCTAAGTGTTCCCCACGGGACAAACCTAAGTGTACATCGTACTTATTACTTGGCATAGAAAAACAAGTCTGTGTTGAGAGACAACAGTAACATTGTTAGCTTTATTGGGGCAGAAAGTTTTTCATGCCCATTTTAATTTTCAGAGGTTTAGGAAATTTACACTAACTTGCATATACAGTGTTTAAATTATTTACATGCATTCTGTAGATTAAATTCTAATCTACAATTCATGGGCGGTGGTGGCACACGCCTTTAATCCCAGCACTTGGGAGGCAGAGGCAGGCAGATCTCTGTGAGTTCGAGACCAGCCTGGTCTACAAGAGCTTGTTTCAAGACAGGCTCCAAAGCCACAGAGAAACCCTGTCTCAAAAAGCCAAAAAAATAAATAAATCTACAATTCATTTATGTTTGAGTGGCATTTACTAGTAAAGACATTACACATAGACATTATTCACAGATAAAGTTATGTTTATACCATTAATTCCCATATTTTTATAAATCATATCAATTTGATATTCATGCAGTAATGTTACACATATCCTGTCTTCCTTTCTGGAAACAAAACTGAAATCTGGCTACTTCCCAAAACTTTAAGAAAAAATAAGGTAAAGGCTGATGCCCTGTCCCTTTAAATGAAGTCCATTCCCACCAACATATTAAAAGTCTAAATATTTTATTGTCTGGGCACAATCTCATTTTTATTGTCCCAATCACAGCTCATTGGGTAGAATATGCTGGGCAGAAGAGTGAGCTGGTCAGCTAATGGCTTCCCTGCTGTTAAAATTAACTAATTGTTAAAGTAATAACCAAGGACCCTCATGGCCTATTTTAATAGTCATTGGCAATCTGGGAAATTATTTTGCTCCTTTCATTTCAGTCAGTCCTTCTATTGGCCATTTGCACCCCTCTCCATGGTCTTAAATGTCCTCTTGATGTGATATATATCAATGAGAATCTCCAGGGAGCTCTGGCCAGTCCCTCTGAGTTGCAAATGGAGCCCAGTTTTCCTCCTGTGAACAGGAAAACATCTATGATGTCGTCACTGATCTGCACAGGGAGGTGAATGGGGCCATCTATTTAATGCAGCAAGCTTCTCTTCTGGTCTCAGTTGTTCTTGTGCCATGGGCCTTCCAAATCAGTGAGAGCCATGATATGGCCTCTTCATTTAGCAAAGTTCAGACACACATCCCTGTATGAGTGCCATAGTTTACAACAATGGCTCAGGGTAGCACTGTTCTCACAGTTTTCTCCCTCTTCTCCAGTGGCCTAGGCTGGATGCTTACAGAACGTACCATTATGGTTTTGAATTTCTCATTCTCACTTATTTGATCAGTTGTTTCAGGAATACAACATTTTTATTCTCAGATAAGCTTTATACTTATTTACCCTACCAAAAACTTTCCCAAATTTATTCTGTGTTCGTCAGCACCAGGAATGGTGTTCAAGCCTTTGTAGATGCTTAGGCAACACATGTGGAAAGAAATCATATTTTGGAATTTTAATATTGTATTTGCTACATTGATGGCCTAGGAGGATGTCTTATATCATTCTTGCCTTCAGAGCCAGATATAAGTGCTATGCTTATATTTTTATTTACTGAGACTAAATCTCAATGAATTTAGTCATAAGTATATCATTAATATGAACTTTGTAGATTGGATTTCCATTGATACAGAATTTAAAAAAAAAACTCCAGATAAATAAAAATAAAATTTTACACTGAAGGAATGTAATTTCTTTTTAAAAATATTTCCTTTATTTTTGAGACTATAATATAATTGCATTATTTATCCCTTTCTTTTCCCTCCTCCAAACCCTCCCACATACCTCCCCCCTTGCTTTTTTTCAAACTCATGGCTGCTTATTTCATTAGCTATTGCTTTGTGTGCGTATTCCTAAATACATAAATAGAAGTTGCTCAGTTTTTGCTATCTTATTTGTGTGTATATGTTTTCAGAGACGACCATTTGGTGTTGGATAAGTAATTAGTGTGTTCTTGCCTGGGGAAGACTATTGCTCCTGCTCTCAGCTTTCTGTAGTTGCCTGTAGTTCTTAGTGTGGATTGTGAACTTTTCCTCTTCCATGCTAGCGTGCCTATTGCTGTTGGACTTCTTCCCCTCCTGCTTGGGCACTCATGTTGGTAAGACTCTACATATGTAGCTTCTGACATTCCAGGTGACACAATGTAACAGCACACTGGTGTTTTTCTGGCTCTAATAATCTTTCCACCTTCTCTTCTGCAATAACTCCTGAGCCTTAAGTCCTGGGTTATGTTGTAGATATATCCATTGGAAGTAAGGTCTACCAATCTACATTTGATTACTTCTGGGTTTCCCTAATGTTCCCTTGCAAATAGATTTTTTTTTGATGAGGCATGAGGGCTACACATAACTGTGGGTATAAGGACAACTAGTTAGGTTGTAATTAGGGATTATGTTTAGTGGCAGAAATGTAATTCTTGAAGGAGGTATGTGTGAACTAGAAGCATACTGTAAACGTGTTTAAAAGAAGATAAGAAGGGCTTGTTTTTTTTTACTTAAAGTCACCCATAAGTCCCTCATTAACTATATACTAACTGATTATTCACTATGACAGAGAAGAGGGCTTTTGCTGGACAGTTATGAGTCTGAATACTTACAAAGCATGTTAACAAAGCTTCATAGCTCTTTGGTACAGAGACTAATTGGTAAAAGCTTGCATCTTTTGTCTTACTTATTCTTAGTGTTTTGTATCTACTGGCACATGATTATTACCAATTTCAATATACATTCACAGCAATGTGATATTGACACTAACTCTTAAACCACCTACTTCAAACAAAAGACTAAAGTGACTATGGATATGCAAGTCTATGGCCGCCTTGGCCTCATGAGTCAATGCCTCTGAAGACATTCTCAGAAAGTTTCCTGGGCTTATATATGTCTTTATCAATTTAGTTGAGAAAAATCAGTTCATGGAATAGAACAACCTAACTTCTCCACTCACCAGCTTCATATCCATAAACATATTGGTAATACCTACTAACTTCATTTCCTTAGGGGTCAAGATAGGAGTGGCGCTTCTTTATAGCTGGTAATTATCTGTAAAAGAAGGATGGCACCAAATGATCTTCCTAAGAGGCAAGCATATGTCCATTGCTGCAGGGGCCTTTCACAATCCATTCTGATTGTTCACATATCTTTCCCTCCTACCTTAGTCCATCTTTTGTCACTGTTGAAAGAAATTGAGCTGAAAGAACATTTCTGCATATATTCCCTCATGTCATAGCCTTGTGCTCATACAGGGAGGTGGAGATTAAGAGCAGAAGCCTGGGAGTCAGCCAGAGATTCCTTCAACCCCAGCACAGACAATTACTAGCTATATAATCTTGAAATTCTTAGCAACCTCTCTAAGCCTGAGGTTATTCATGTTAAACACGGGGATAATAGATATACCTTCTTCACCGGGATGCTATGGGGATTCTGTGGAGTATTACTGCGATGCATTTAGCATAGCATATTACACACAGTAACAATAGACATTTAATTAATATTAGATAGGACTCCCATGCTATTACAATGAGGACTCCTCAAACAAGTGACACTTTGGCACACAACAAGCACTCAAAAAGAATCTGGGCAGTGAGGCGGTGACTCCCTGAAAGACCTGCTTGGGGACCTAAAGTGCTCTGTGTATTGGGGAAGAAAGTGAAATGACCAGAAAAAGCTACCACCTACCAGGGGCTCTGAGGATAAGCAAGCACTTCCCCAGAAGAATCATCTGGCTTTCCTTCAGAACTCTAGTTTTGCAGTGTGAGCTTTGAGGAGTTGATGCAGGGTCATAGTCTCACCATGACACAGATGGCCCCTGACAATGCTCAGATTCTCTAGGTTCAGTAGTGAGATTCTGAACTGTTGAAAACACGAACAGTGTTTTCAACAGGCCAGTCCTGAGGTGCTCACCCTGTGATTCCCACGTACCCCAAATTAAATGCTGTGCTTCTAGAACCTTGGGGAAAGTGGGTAGAATTTGAAATCAGGTGAGTTTTCATTAGGAAAAAAATGCATGCTTATGCATATATGTATGGATGTGCAGGCACCTATGTGCAGGCACACATGGGCAAATGCACACACACACACACACACACACACACACACACGTTTATGCTCCTGCATGTGAATATGTGATTGTGAGTGTGAACACACTTGGTATGCCAAGACTTGTTTGTGAGTTCCTAGGGGTTTCTTCTAACCCAGACCCTCACAGTCCGATAATGTTTATGTCTCTTGGTTGATAACTGATCCCCCTCCAGCCCTAGGAGACCCTCATGCTTTATCCCTCCTCCTCTCTGTCCTTCTTCCTTTCAACACTCTGGCTTTATGAGACAAGCTCTCCCTTAGTAACCCAAGGTAGTTTCGGATTGTCCCTGATGGTTCACGTGCACGCTCACCCCCACCTGCCGTCCACATAACGTTGGCACAGCAAGAGTTCTTAGCATGGTCTCGTTTTAGCACAGGCAAAGACAGCTTTAAACAAGTAAACACACCAGAGAAGGAGGTGTCGTGAGGAAGGTGCTGTGCCTGGTGGTGTTTCCTTCTTCTGGAAGGTAAAACGAACTTTGGGTGTTGCGGAGGAAGGTGGCCCATCTGCTTCTGCGATATATTTTTTTTTTCTGGAAATATCATCAAAATGGAGGTGAGAAAAGTGCTATGAACTGAACAGTCATGATCCCCTCTCGCGTCTGAAAGGAAGAGTTCTGGAGTAATGAGTATAAATCTAGGCTGTGCTTGTCCTGCTTAAGCTGAGGCAAAATAGGTTTTGCTTTTTTTAAAAAAAAAAAATCTGCCATAAGGGGATTTAAATCGAGTACTCCTGTTTTTAGCAAAAGGAAAAAAAAAATCTCTATTTCCTCACAAGATGTCAGTTTTGATCACTAATCCTAGTGGGGGAGGGAATTGAGGAGTGCCTCATATTGGCAGGGGGCCTGGAGGGCTAGCATGGGTAGGTGCGAGAGAGGGCCCCTGATTCGTAAACTGATGAACTATTTTAAAATAAAAAGACAAGTTCCAGAGGCTCTTGGCTCCTGTGATTTTCCCAATAGCATAGCCCAGCGACACTTCTGGCAAATGCTTCTTCTGCAGGTCAGCACTTTCCACGGCACCCCTCTCCGGGCCAATGGCATTAATGTGCGTTTGTCAATACTGAATTTCATTTGGTGCAGAGAGGCTTAGAGAGGGCTGCGCATCGTGTTGCATTTTCCTTGCCTCTGGAACTGGAGTTCCTGGTTTTCCCCAGCTTTGTGCTGTCAGCAAAACATAATGCGTTTACAATCGGTCTCTTGATCTAAGGTAATTACCTCCAAGAGAAATGGTGGGATAAGAACCTAACAAGAGGAGCTGGATGTCGTCTCGTGGTGGGCTGCTGTCCTGAAAGTATATCGGACTTGTCAAATTGGTTCAAATTAAATTGACACGGTGCTCTTCCAGGCGCCGGCACGTTATTATACATCTCAGAGCCCTTTTGGGCAGTAAACGTCTTCAGAGTTAAGACGGAATGTGCAAGGAAATGCGCTCAGAGGAGACCCAGCGAGGACAGCCAGGGTCCTCAGAAGGACACATTAAAACTGAATATGAACGTGCAGAAGGTTATTACTGCAGCTCCATTTTGGTCTTCTCTCAGCAATTTCTACTTTCTGTTCATGACAGTGCTGTGCCCAGGCCTTAGTAAGAAGGCCTTGGAGCTGTCCTTCCTGCTGCCTCTGATTTCATACATTTATTTGCTGTAACATTTATGAACACTGTCTGGGGAAGCTGCTGGTTCCAACAGCAGCAGCTTGGACTGAAGGGAGACAGGGGAATTCTCTCATCCCAGCCTTTCTCTGAATGGCCTGGTGACCTTGACCAAGTCACTTAACCTCCACACTCTGGGGTCTTCCCTTATAACCAAGCAGGGATGTGAATGGGGCCTGACCACCTCGCTAGGGTGTCAGGAGGAATAACTAATTAATGACTGTAAAGCACTTTGCAAACAGAAAGTGCTGTACAAAATGCTTAATATTAATAATAAAATGCACTCGCTGCAAGCCTCTAGGCATATGTACAGAAATAACAGCAGCAATTAAAGGAACATGCTAACAAAACTCATTAACCCCCAAACCCCTTTCTGATTGTAATTGGTTGTTGAAGCTTCACTGCTTTCTTAAAGCCACCAGGTGGTAAGAGGGGGAGGCTGGAGTTGGTGCTATTGTGCAGGGTCTCTCTTTCCCTACCAAGGCAGAGGAGCCATCACTTGCTTTTCTCAGGCGTTCCAGAAAGCCCTTCCCCCAATTGCTTGGTGATATTCTTGACATCTTTCCTGTGATTATGTTTCTCATCTCTGTGAGTGAGCATCGGCTGCCCAGGCTATGATTTTTCCTTAAGTGACCCTTTTAACCATACAACAAAATGGCCAAGGGCACAAATTTTAGAGAGAAATGAATTACAACAGCATGGGTCTGGTATATTAATAGGATTCTCCATCTACATCCTAGCATGGTATGATTAATCTTAATGTTGTTAGATTTGAAATTATGTAGCAGGTTCCCCTCCAGAAAGGGGGAATGACCTACCTGGTAGGGATGGTAGTGTCTCCTGAGTTGAGTCTTGGATACAGTAAGCTGTAAAGCTGCATACAGTCGTCCCTTTCTGCCTCCTGACAAAAGATAAAACATGACCAGACATCCGCCACTCCTGCCACCATACCTTCCCTTCCATTTGCTGTTCCTTGAACTGTGAGCTCATAGAAATGCTTCCTCTCTGAAGTTCTCTCTGTCATGTATGTCATCACAGCCATGGGAAAAGTAACTGGGGCAGCAGAGCACAGAGTGGACACACTTGGAGGACAGCTTTGTCACGAAAGTCAATAGAGAAAACTGGACTCACTCTTTAAGTGCCAACCTACGCGGTCAGGAGGAGGCACTTGTGCCTTCTGAGGACAGACCACTCCTGACCTAGCCACCTCCTCTAGCCCCGCCTTCTAAGCATCAGCCATCTCTCAAAATTGTGAGAGTTAGGAACTGCTGCTAGCACAGGGATCACAGAGAGGTGAGACAGATCCAAAGAACAGCTACAATGTTTCCCCTGCTTTGTCATGTCTTCTCCTGTACCCTGACCTTCCTCCATCCGGACTGCAGACTCTCTGAGTCTGAGTGATCCCTTTTAGAATCCTCCTCTTCGAAGGAAAACCATAGATCTTAAATCTTTCTCATGTGTATTAATTTTTGAGAATTTTGTAAAATACGTTTTAATCATGTTCACTTCCTTTTCTTACTCCTCCAGGATTGATCCTTTCCCCTTCATTCTGCTTTTTTCTTTCTTTCTTTCTAAAAACCTATCAAGTTGTGGCTGCCTGTGTATTCTTGAGTATGTGCTCTTCCACTGAAGCTTGGTTCAGCCGCAGGGGTCCTTACAGTTAAAGAAAACTAACTCTTCATTTCGCAGCAGCTATCAATTGCTGGTAGCTTGTTAACTAGCTAGGGGTGGACTTTGAGGTCACCTCTTCTCTGCGCATTTGTGTTTTGTCTGGCTCAGTCTCATACAGGTCTTGTAGATGGAGTCTCCACTGCCATGAATTCATAGGTGCAACTGTGCCTGCTGTGGGAAGCAAACACTGTTTCATTTCGGTTATTCATTGTCCCTGGCCTCTGTAATCTTTCCGTTCCCTATACTGCAATAATTACGCGTGTGGGGAAGAGGTCACGTGATTTTGATGGCCCATTTAGGACGGAATAAATCAGACACTTGCACCTTAAGCACCTACCTGTGGATCTCTGTGTTAATCTCCATCTACAAAAATATAAAAATTAAAAATATGCTTATTTGGTGATGAGGGCAGAGACAGACACACTTATCTGTGTCTGTGTGGGTATAAGTCATTGAAAGTGTATTTGATACCAAGCCCCATTAGCAGAATAATAGCATTAGACTTGCACCTAGAGACTAGGATCTGTCTGTCCACATGTTCTTGGCCATGATAACAGTGCCACATGTGGAGTTTCAGCTTGTACAGTGGGCCTTCATTCCAATCAAAGGGGTTTGTTAGTTCTTTAAGTCCGTGCTCTGTTGCACCAGTAGGCATGCCTTTGGTCATTATTGTGGGTCCCAGTGTTCACAGCTGGGTAAGACTGCTGATTGATTTCTTTTCTCTACTAGAACACCTAGCAACTCTCAGCACTATGGAAGGTGGCCAGCAGGGTGGAGCTTCCAGATGAGGACCAACTTAAGTTTTCCATACTCTAGCGTTCAAGTATGTAGTATCTTCAGGAATAGGGTCTACGGTCAAGTCCTGAAGAGTCACCGAATTCATTGGCTGTAGCTTGTAATACTTGGGAATCTGTGGATCTCACTGGCAAACAACTCCAGAAGAAGTGACATATTCAAGTGATATATTTATGACTATGATCCTTTGATTTGCTAACCTGTGGTGTCTAGTAGGGACATTTTAGCCACATTTATGGGGTGACTCTAAACACTGAAGGCGAGTATTTGAGGAAGCTTCTGTAGGTAGAATTCAGGATGACAGGCACGGCTGGAGATCTTTAAGTGTTCAATGAAATCAGTGGCCTGCGTAGTAGGTAAGGTAAGCACATGAAAAAATAATGTGTTGTATTTTTTTCTTTGTAATTCTGAAGGTTAATTTGAAAAAAAATTCTTAATTCTTTTCCCTTCTTATTAAAATGACACTTTCTCTTTTGTTTAACTTTTAAATTTAATATCTCACCTTGCCTAGAGTGCTGGCTTCTGTCAGGATTTTTGTGCTGCAATAGCATATTTTACAGAAAAATAGAAGTGGAGTACAAACAGAATTCCTGAGGCATGAGGAGTCAAAATGTAATCTGATTTCTCCATGGGTGCAATATTGTAATACAGGGTTGTGTTATGAACCTCTGGCTTGATAATCCAAATAGATTTGATAAAAACATGGCCCCATATACTATAAGGAAAATACTACAAATAATAGAAGAGAGTAAGAATAGCACAGCTTTTACTAGCTGTCACATAAAGCAACTAAGCAAGTCAAACAAAGTTAGATATTCTACCTAACTTGCTTATTCAGAACTCTGAGAAGAAGCTCCCGAGGAAGTAAGTGGGGCAGAGTTTTAGAAGAAATTGTCCCTCACTTTCTGGGTAGGAGAGGGCGGCTTTGTAAGGTGACCGGCTGGAGAAGAGTTTGCGCTGTGGAGAGGAGAAAGGTTGAGAGCATATGGTACCTTTTAGCCCAAGGAACGCTTCTGGGAGGAGAGGTGGCACAGTGGAAAGAAACAGCGGGCTCTTCACAGAGCCAATGCTGAGCAACCCCAGGTGCCCAGAGAAGGGTGTGGTAAGAATTCAAAGGGAAAGCAGAAACCCAGGACGGCTCTCCTGAGACCTGTCCCAGAGAAGGCCTGCAGTGAAGATCACCCTTGATTTGGGGCAGCTCTTCCACAGATGATTCCCTCCTGTGGAGAGCAGAGCAATTGTGGGCAAGTAGTTTGTGAGATTGCAGGTCTGGAGATGATTTCGGAAGGAAAAAAAATCGTAAAATTATAAGAAAAAAGAAGAGAAAAGATTTTGAAGGACACAGCCTCTATTTCACAGGCAAATAAACTCTCTCTGACCGGGAAATTGATACTCTGCCTCAGACAATACTGCTAGAAGGCTGGCAATGGCTTATGGAGAAGACAGCGGGAGAGGGCATCGTTGCGCATGCTAGGGTCTCGACTGCAGTATTGCCGAGATTTGAGGGAATTCTCACGGCTCAGGCCATTTTCATTGACAAAGCAGGTCTTTTCTGATAGACTATTGATCAAATCATTCTGTTACTCTAGGAGATGACTTCCATGATGTAAGGGATGTCAGAAGTCCAAACATAGCTCAGACGCCCAATGGCTGAGAAGCTGACTTAGGTGGTATTGCCTTTTTATTGAAACCAGTATCCCTTAAAAGTTTCATTCCAGTGGTTTAAAGCCATCCCCATTTATTGTTTGCAAGTTCAATCCTTTAATGAAAAACTGAATCTACCCCTGCTCTTGAGGAGCTCACTGTCCAGTTTGGGAGTCACCGCGTGACACATGAAAATTCACAAGTATAAGGTATGCTGTTAACAGGTCCTTGTACTCATTGCCAAGCAAGAACTGTGGGTTTAGAGAAACATATCATTCCTGTGGGCTGAATCTATAGGAGTGAGCAAGTGTGTGGGAAAATCCTTGGAGGGTAAATGTTTTGTTCTTTCTATATTTTTCTGGGGGATAATGACACACCCTCTCATATACACACCATGCTAAGGTCCACGACTGTCAGGCAGTAGGGACATCAATGAACTACTTCTGGCTTTTAAACACAGTGATGGGACATGAAAACAGTCATATTGCAACCTAATTCTCAACTACCATAAATTCTCCTAAGATAGTGGGGTAACCACTACATGTGGCACCTGCAGCCTTAGGTTCAACTTCTCATGCTGTAAAACATTCATTCAAATTCAGAATTTGGAAAAAAAAAGTCTCTTTAATTACTTGAGTTTAGGTATTGCCCCCAGGGACTTGTAACTATGTTCTAGTGGAGTACGATTATAATAGCAAGATCGGAGGCCAAGTGTAAATTTGAAAATCCTCAAAATACATTTTATGAAATTCTCAAACAATTAATGAAGACAATACTTTTGAAAAGAAAGCTCCTCAAAGAATTCATTGGCTCCAAAGTCGATTTTATATTCGTTTTTATATGGTTGTCTTTTTAAAAATAAATGAAGGAGTGGAACATGAAGAGGAAAATATGGCTTCAGCAAAGGAGCTCTTGAGTATGTTCACAGAGTGTGCTGGCTTCATCTGCAATTTCAGCTCAAGCTGTCCTTTCTGAAATTTTTCCTCCCCTGGCAAAAATCTACAGTAGCTCATGTTTGTGCATTTATTTGTTTATTTATTGGTTAGAATATGCAATCAGAAACTGTGACGCTAGTGTGTTTAGGGAGGTGCTGTCCCCGTACATAGAGCGTCAGCCATTTTTCTCAGCCAACTATTCATTCTTCTTTACTCATTTGCAAGCTGTGTCCGGGCATCCTCACCAGAAAACAGAGCTTTCATTTAGAAAGAAACAGCATGGGACAAACAAGATGGTGGCTGGGGCTGGGGTAGGTAAAGGTACAGGTTGCCAAGTCTGATGCCTTGAAGTCAGTCTGATCAACAAGGCAGAAGCCAAGAAGCAACTCACACAGGTTTCGTCTTCCCTTCACTCTCTGTCACGCTGAGGTGTGCTTGTGCACTGACACATGCGTAGAAACACACATGTGCATCTATACAATAAATATGGAAATTATCTGAAAACATGATTCAGTAAATAGAAAGCTATATTAGGAAACAAAGGATTGCTAAGAACAGAAACAAAATGTCAATGTGAAGAAAGAAAAGATCAAACTTAAGTGAAGGGGGAAATTGAATAATACAGGTGCACTTAATACCAGGAGAGCTTATGCTCATACACATCCCCACGCTTAGTAAATCTAAAATTTGTTCATATATGTGTGTACCTATGAAGCTGTGAATCCCTGACAACTCCAAAAGAAAGATAATTCTTGGATTATAAAACAAAAAAAGGAGACAGAGGGAATTGCTGGGAAGGAGGGTAAGAAGTTGGCATATA